>NC_037680.1:118077551-118212698 GCF_003255815.1 Theropithecus gelada
AAAAAAAAAAAAAAAAAAAAAAAAAAAAAAAAAAAAAAAGTAAATTTATAAATGTAATGTAATCCTTATAAAAACGCCGAATGTTTTTCCCGGATCTAAAAAACTAATTATAAAGTTCATGTGAGACAGAAGATGCACAAGAGTGTAAAAATAGCCAGGAAAACCCTGAAAAAGAAATGGGGAGGTCCTCTGCCATGGAACCATCTCCTGGCCTCTGAAATGGAACACATGGCACCAGGACCCACGTAGGCAGGCAGGCCCAGGGACATGGAAACCTGGAAACAGATCCCAATGCCTGGAACATGCAGTCTATAAGGTAGCATACGATACCAGTGAGGAAAGGATGGACTTGTCAGTAAATGTTAACCACTTGGAAAAAGACGAGAATGAATCTGCACTTCATACCATACACGAAGACAAATTCCAAATGGGTCAAAAGTACTAGGAAAAGGTGAATTCCTTCATCACTGGGGAGTGAGCAAAATCTTCCTAAATAGGATTTAAAACCCAGGAGCAATAAAAGACAAAATGTATCCTGGGGAAAATGTTTTATAACATAGAGCATTTTCAAAAGTGTTGGTGACTTGAGTGGGAAGCAGGGCAGAGATTGTCGGGGACCGAGGGCGGGGGGATGGTGTTGAACAGGTGCAGGGTCTCCTTCCGGGGTGATGCGAGCTTTGGAAGCACAGAGAAGTGACGGTTGTACGTTATGAATGTACTAAATGCCGCTAAATTGTAGACTTTAAGATGGTTAAAATGGTGAATTTTGCCGGGCGCGGTGGCTCAAGCCTGTAATCCCAGCACTTTGGGAGGCCGAGACGGGCGGATCACGAGTTCAGGAGATCGAGACCATCCTGGCTAACACAGTGAAACCCCGTCTCTACTTTAAAAAAATACAAAAAACTAGCCGGGCGAGGTGGCGGGCGCCTGTAGTCTCAGCTACTCGGGAGGCTGAGGCAGGAGAATGGCGTGAACCCGGGAGGCGGAGCTTGCAGTGAGCTGAGATCCGGCCACTGCACTCCAGCCTGGGCGACAGAGCGAGACCCCCCCTCAAAAAAAAAAAAAAAAAAAAAAAAGGTGAATTTTTAAAATCATCTATAGGACTCTGATAAAAATGTTGTTTTATGTATATTTTACCTCGATAAAAATTATAACTTAAAATGAGAAATATTAGGATTAATATTCCTTATTCAAAAGAGCTCATGAGTTTGGAAAATCAAGAAAATGATTTTAAAAAAAAGAGAGAGAGAAGTGCAAACCAAAACCACCCCAAGACTCCATTGCTCACCTACAAGATTGACCCAAATCCAAATTTGACACCAGATTCGGCTGCTGATGGGGCAGGCGCCTCCTACAATGCTGTGGGGATGCAGACCACTTGGCCCCTTGGGGACAGGGACAACACCCAGACAAGCCGGATGAGCCTCTCCCTGCTGACTGCTAATCCCATTCCCAGAAATGTATCCTTAAGATACGATGGCCAGAATCCACAAAGATGTGGAAATGCTCTTCTAAACAGACTTAGAAGACAAGCACGCTGCAGTCCCAGCGGAGGTGCTGGGTCCAACTCTGACATTTGATTGGCCAAAGACTGGAAACAACCCGAGTGCCCAGCATGAGGGGATCTGTTGCCTAAACCATGGCGAGCTAAATCAAACCACAGCAAGCTGAACCATGGTGAGCTGAACCACGGCGAGCTAAACCAAACCACGGTGAGCTGAACCACGGCGAGCCGAACCATGGCGAGCCAAACCACGGCGAGCTAAACCAAACCATGGCAAGCTAAACCACGGCAAGCTGAACCACGGTGACCTTACCAGGGCACTCGACAGCTGTACCAGAGGCCTGTGTGGAGCAAACATGCCTGGTTTTACAGTTCCGACAAGAAAGCCAGTCAAATGATTTGCATTCGCAAAACAAATTATAACAATTTCTAGAAATTAAACACATGGACTTGTGTATCAAGTTGGTGACAGAAGCGCAGATTAATTAATCCAATTATGTAATATTTTAACTTTGTGTCTTCAAAGGGAAAAGTCTAAAAAGGCTAGCAGAAAAAACAAACTTTGACCAGTAGCCATTGTTAACAATACCTTTTTTGGTAGAGGTGGGATCTCACTATGTTGCCCAAGCTTATTTTGAAATGATTATATGTATTTATATGTAGAATAAAGCAAATGCTGTTCATGTAATGAATCAAGATTTTCAGCTTAAGAGGTAAAATCAAAGAATATTTAAAAACCCTTATAATCTTTTTTTTTTTTTTGAGACGGAGTCTTGCTCTGTCACCCAAGCTGGAGTGCAGTGGCGCGATCCTGGCTCACTGCAAGCTCCGCCTCCTGGGTTCACGCCATTCTCTTGCCCCAGCCTCCCGAGTAGCTGGGACTACAGGCGCCCGCCACCTCGCCCGGCTCATTTTTATTTTTAGTAGAGACAGGGTTTCACCGTGGTCTCGATCTCCTGACCTTGTGATTCGCCTGCCTCGGCCTCCCAAAGTGCTGGGATTACAGGCGTGAGCCACCGCGCCCGGCCATAATCTTAAAATTTGAATGGAAAACAGTATGAATTCATATTTTTCAAAAATACACGTGCATATCCCATGCTAAAGTAGTTAGGCGTGAAGGGTCCTGATCTCTAATATAACCTCACGTGATTCGGATAAAATAAACCAGAAATTGTTTTTTTTGAGACACAGTCTCGCTCTGTTGCCCAGGCTGGAGTGCAATGGCGCCATCTCGGTTCACTGCAACCTCTGCCTCCTGGGTTCAAGCAATTCTCCTGCCTTAGCCTCCCAAGTAGCTGGGATTACGGGCGCCCGCCACCATGCCCGGCTAATTTTTTGTATTTTTAGTAGAGATGGGGTTTTGTCATGTCGGCCAGGCTCGAACTCCTCACCTCAGGTGATCTACCCACCTTGGCCTCCCAAAGTCCTGGGATCATAGGTGTGAGCCACTGTGCCTGGCTGAGAAAATAAATTTTTTTTTTTTTTTTTTTGAGACGGAGTCTCGCTCTGTCGCCCAGGCTGGAGTGCAGTGGCCGGATCTCAGCTCACTGCAAGCTCCGCCTCCCGGGTTCACGCCATTCTCCTGCCTCAGCCTCCCGAGTAGCTGGGACTACAGGCGCCGGCCACCTCGCCCGGCTAGTTTTTTGTATTTCTTAATAGAGACGGGGTTTCACCCTGTTAGCCAGGATGGTCTCGATCTCCTGACCTCGTGATCCGCCCGTCTCAGCCTCCCAAAGTGCTGGGATTACAGGCTTGAGCCACCGCGCCCGGCCGAAAATAAATTTTAGAACAATTTTCTGGTTTTGTCCATGGAAAGGCTGGGAAGTAGAGCAGCCCAGCCATCATAAGCAATCAGTGCTCAGTCTGTGGCCTCTAATTCCCACTCCCCACTAATGAGGACCAGGGCGCTGGAGAAATGGGTAGTTCCAGGTTCTGGGCAGGAAGAGTCAGAGGCAGTCGTGGCCCCAGAGCAAGGAGGCATCAAAGCCCAATGGATGGAGGGGCTCCTCTGGCCAATTACGAGATAATCTGAGCATCTCCTGTTTGCCGAAGACATAGGCAGCACTTGATTAAAATAGTATCAAATACAGTTGGCCCTCCATTTCTGTGGATTCAATTGTGTATAAAAAAATTCCCAAAAAGCCCACAATACAAACACCCCAAAAATATACGTTTACAGAGCATTTACACTGTATCAGGTATTATAAGCAATCCAGAGGTGACTTAAGGTTTGTGTGAGGATGTGCGTAGGCTGCACGCAAATCCCACGCCATTTAATACAAGGGATTCGAGCATCTGATTTTGGTATCTGTGTGGGTCCTGTAACCCACCCCTGTGGATACTGAGGACAGACTGTATACATGAAAATATTAAGTTCATAACATGAGGAGGGAAGCGGGAAGGGTAAGTGCAGTGGAGTGAGGAACTCTCAGTCCTTTGGCACCACTGGAGGGTGCCAGGACATTCTTACTCCAAAAATTGATCATTACAGGGAAATAATTAAGTGTTTATGCTGCCCTTCTAGTATGAACGCACTTCAGGGTAACCCGACTTACCGTAATGGATAAAGGGAGGGTCAGAGAATTCCAGCCACTAAATGTCCTTCTTTTTTTTTTTTTTTTTGAGACAGAGTCTTGCTTAGTCGCCCAGGCTGGAGTGCAGTGGCCTGATCTCGGCTCACTGCAAGCTCCGCCTCCCGGGTTCACGCCATTCTCCTGCCTCAGCCTCCCGAGTAGCTGGGACTACAGGCGCCCGCCGCCTCGCCCGGCCAATTTTTTGCATTTTTAGTAGAGACGGGGTTTCACCGTGTTAGCCAGGATGGTCTCGATCTCCTGACCTCGTGATCCGCCCGCCTCGGCCTCCCAAAGTGCTGGGATTACAGGCGTGAGCCACCGCGCCCGGCCCTAAATGTCCTTCTAATAAGAGACAGAAGACAAACATCTGCAGTCCCAGTGGAGGTTCTGGTTCTAGCAATGGTCACCCACAGGTGGCAAAACTGTGAGGGGAACAGTTGATGGGAAATTCACGATAAAGGGGTCAGGCTTCAACAAAGTGAGACAATCAGACATGAGGCTCCTCATGGGCTGTGACACGAGGAACTGAGCATCGCCCAGGTGTGATTCCAGCCACAACTTTAGATCCAACTTCCAGATGACAGGATATAGAGGGGACAGAGGAACAAGTTAAACACTACAAGAATGATGCTGAGTCCAGACTGGGGACACCTTCGAGGACGAGTGACCAGCTTTACCAACAAGTCAAGGGTACAGGGGAGGGAAGAGGAGGACTTTTAGGATCAAAAGGATCCTCAAAGACTTTGTAGCCAAACACAAACGTGAATAAAGCTTTGATATCCAATCGTGTGAGGATATTTCTCAGGCAGTCAGGGAATGCGAATAGGACTGAGTGTTGGAGAACGTTACAGAATTCTTACGCATTTTGAGAAACCACCACCGTGCCATCAGTTACTGACTTCTTGTCTCTTGGCTTGTCTGTGCTCTGCCCTGGGTGCTGCCCTCCCACACTCCCTTCTGGCTGGGCGTGCAGGAGCCCGGGATGCAGGAGCTGGGGCTGGGAGCTTCCTGGCATTCCCAGGTTACTTCAGCATTACTCTGGGAGCAGAGACAGCTCTGAGCCCAGCCTCCAGGTCCCCTGGCACCCCCTTGGCCCTTGGAATGCCGCCCCAGGCCCTCCTGCCCATCTTGCGAGAACCTCCTCGAAGCTCTGAGGTCCCTGAAACCCCACCCTGGTAACACAGTTTGCCCCCAAGCCCTGGAGGTGGTACCTGCGGTTGCCACCCTGGATGTTAACCCCACGCAGCCTGAGCGCTACCTCTTCCGACTCTGCTTCCCAACACCCGTGTAGCCTCATCTCCATCTGCCTGGCGAGATTTCTGATAGGGTGAGGAGTTAAGAGAAAGCAAATGGCTTTGGTTGTTTTGGGATGCATACCAAAGGATTTAGGTGCAAGTGACAGTATGTCTGGAATTTGCTTCCATGTATTCCAGCAGAAGTGGGGAGGAAAAATGGAACTGCTGTGGGCAAAATGCTGGCAGGTACTGAAGCTGGGTGACAGGTACAAGGGTTTAGTGTATGTTTGGGAACTTTCATAGTGAAAAAAACCCCACAAAAACGAAAGCTGTATTACAGAGTTACAAACTAAAACTTACATGACGATGTTAAAAATCACAGCTAGCCTCTTGGGAATGCTCCATCTGTAAGAAAATATAGACTTGGCTCTTTAAAAGTAATGAAAAAATGACTGCCATCTTTTTTTTTTGGAGACAGGGTCTTGCTCTGTCGCCCAAGTTGGAGTTCTGTGGTATGACCTTGGTTCACTGCAACCTCCACCTCCCAGGCTCCAGGGATCCTCCCACCTTAGCCTTCTGAGTAGCTGGGACCACAGGCATGGACCACCACGCTCGGCTAATATTTGTGGGTTTTTTTTGTAGGGATCGGGTTTCGCCATGTTGCCCAGGCTGGTCTCAAACTCCTGGCTTCAAGCCATTTGCTTGCCTTGGCCTTCCAAAGTGCTGGGATTACAGGCGTGAGCCACTGCGCCCGGCCAACTCTACAGAAGATTTACAAATATTTTAGATCTTGTCAAAACTGCAAGAAGAAAGAAAAGGAAAGAGATTCATCCCTTCTTAATTTCTCTTTTACTTTTTTTTTTCCAGAGTCTCGCTCTTTTCTCCCAGGCTGGAGTACAGTGGTGTGATCTTGGCTCTCTGCAACCTCCACCTCCTGGGTTCAAGCAATTCTCCTGCCTCAGCCTCCCAAGTAGGTGGGATTACGGGCGCGTGCCACCACGCCCAACTAATGTTTTGTATTTTAAGTGGAGATGGGGTTTCACCCTGTTGGCCAGGCTGGTCTCGAACTCCTGATCTCAGATGATCCACCCGCCTTGGTCTCCTATAATACTGGGATTACAGGCATGAGCCACCACACCCAGCCTCCTTCTTAATTTCTTAGGGAAGACTCTGGAAAACAAACATCAGCAGATAAAAAAAATGTACATCCTACACAAGTGATAATATTCAAAATCCTCAGCCATAAAAATAAAGGCCTTTTATTTGGTTTTTCTATGCCAGTACAGAAACATCTGGACAACACTCTTGAGCCCGCAGAGGCTCCCGGCCACACCCACTTCTGCTGCAGGGACTGTATGCCAAGGAGCCGAACCGTTGAGACACAGTAGCCAGGCCCTCCTGAGGGCTCCAGAAGCTCTAGGTTACGGGGTCACCTTCTTGTAGGTGACATGAAGATGCTGGGTCATTGGCTGTGTGGTGGTTGCCATGGAGACTGTCTGTTCAAGTTTGCCTTCAGAATTCAGCCTGAACTTCCGGGTAATCTGAGCAGGAGAATGAAACAAAAATACCTTAAGTTTTATCTCAAAAGATTCAATCAACGCCCGTGTGCCCATCGCATGCCACGCACTCGTCACGGGCTGTGAGCCAGGCAGTGTCCTTGCCAGGGGATGACAGACACAGCCCAGGGACCCTGGGCACGTCACAATCCAGGTGCCCCTCAGCTGTCTCCAGAAAACCACCAGGTGAACACAGGGATTGTTTCTTTAGAAGTCACCTTTTTTTGTCGACGGCCATACCACCCTGAACACACCCGATCTCATCTGACCTCGGAAGCTAAGGAGAGTTGGGCCTGGTTAGTACTTGGATGGGAAAAGTCACGACCTTTTTTTGGTCTCTACAAATTATATACCTGATCAGACAAGCACTGAGCTTCCAATGCTTCCCTTCTCCACTGCCTCCCACTTTCACTGTAACTAGAACTGATGTCCAGTGTGTTCTTGGAAAGCTCAGAAACACCATCTTTGGAACAGTAATTCATCAGAATAAATTATAGCAGCTGTTTCCAACAAGAATCCAAGCCTATGGCAGCTAAGTCCCGAATGAGTCAGCCCTGTATGCCCAGAACGTTTGCCAGCAGATTATGAGTGCTCACTGTCAAAAGACAATTCTCTGATGGGCACTCTCTCTCTAGTGTCCCAGACGTGTGGGGGGTCAGGTGGGGGACACCAGAAGTCGATGAAACGGAGTTCTGCTTATGGCCATGGCTAACTACTCTGTAACCGACCAACCCCCTCGCAGATAACCCAGATTTTAAGAAGTTTCCTTAAAGGGCCGGGTGCAGTGGCTCAAGCCTGTAATCCCAGCACTTTGGGAGGCCGAGACGGGCGGATCACGAGGTCAGAAGATCGAGACCATCCTGGCTAATACGGTGAAACCCCGTCTCTACTAAAAAATGCAAAAAACTAGCTGGGCGAGGTGGCGGGCGCCTGTAGTCCCAGCTACTCGGGAGGCTGAGGCAGGAGAATGGCGTAAGCCCGGGAGGCGGAGCTTGCAGTGAGCTGAGATCCGGCCATTGCACTCCAGCCTGGGTGACAGAGCAAGACTCCATCTCAAAAAAAAAAAAAAAAAGAAGTTTCCTTAAAGGTGTCAAGAGAACCACCAAGTCAGCAAGGACCAGCGCCCCAGAGAAAAGGAAGTGTGGAGGTGAAACCCAATTTGGAGCAACTGGCCCTGATGCTTTTGCTGCCTGGAAGTCAAGAGGTTCAAGGGGTGGAGGCTAAGAGGGATGTGGTAGCTAAGAGGCTGAGAAGCTGAGTGAGGCCTTCTTGGACTCATGGAGCTGGAGGGACAAACACTGGAATTCGGTGTCCGTCTAGGAGGAGAGGCTCAGCCGGGCGTGGTGGCACACGCCTGGAGTCCCAGCTACTCGAGAAGCTGAGGCAAGAGAATTGCTCGAACCTGGGAGGTGGAGGTTGCAGTGAGCCGAGATTGCGCCACTGCACCTTAGCCTGGGCGACAGAGCAAGACTCCGTTTCTAAAAAAGAAAAAATGAAAAAAAGGAGACGCCCAGGAAAGCACCCCAGCTTTGGGTGGGGACCCTGAAGGGTCCCATCCCAGGAGTAAGGGTTAACAGAAACAGGCTGGTAGTCCAGTTTCAAACCAGCTCAGTCTCTTCTGAACACGAGCTGTCCATCCATGACTGACAGGCAGAAGCACAGAACTACTCTTTGGTGAGGATAACATCAAATGAAGCCTCAAGTCATCTCTACAATTTTTCATACATAATGTCTAGAATCCAAGAAAAAAAGAAAAACTCCTTAGGTTACTAGGATATAAGATCAAAAGAAAAAACAGGAAATAGACACCTCCCCCACCCTCACCCAGGGGATGCCAATATTGGCGTTATCAGAAGACAATATGGAGAATTTCTGCAGATAAAATTTATCAAAAAGATTAAAATAGAAATTCTGTAACTGAAAAACAATCACTCAAATTAAGGCCCCAATGATGAAATAAACAGCAGATTAGACACAGATGAAGAAAGGATTAGTAAACTGGAAAATGATCAGTAGGAAATATCCACATTCAAGCCTAGAGAATAATGGAAACTATGGATGAAAGCATAAGGGACACATTGAAAACTGCAAAAGATTGAACACATGTGTAACCAGAGACCCAGAAGAAGACAGGAAAGAAAATGGAACATGAGCAATATTTGAACAGATGATGGCCAATTTTCTGAGTCTAACAAAATATATCAAGCCACAAATTCTAATTATATCACAGCAAAACTTTGGCTGATAATCAAAGGCAAGACAATAGAAACTTGAAAGCAGCCAGGGATGGGTGTAGGTGTAATGGTTAAGTGTCAAACTGACCAGATTAAGGAACACCTAGAAACCTGGTAAAGGATTATTCTGAGTATGTCTGAAAGGATGTTTCCAGAGGTGACTGACCAGGTGAGGAAGATCTGCCCTCCATGAGGGTGGGCACCATCCAATAGGCTGGGGGGCCCAGAGAAAATAAAAGCAAAGACAAGGCAAATATATCCATCTGTTTGCTGGAGCTGGGATACACTCTTCCTCCCCTGTCCTTGGACAACTCCAGGCCCCCCGACCTTTGGACTCCCAGATATCACCAGCACCTCCTCACTCTTCAGGGATCTGAGGCCTTTGGCCCAGGACTGAGGGTGACACCATTGGTTTCCCTGGTTCTGAAGCCTTTGGACTTGGACTGAGCCATGACACTGGCATCCCAGGGTTTCCAGCTTGTGGAGGGGGCTTTTTTTTTATTTTTATTTTTTGAGACGGAGTCTCGCTCTGTCGCCCAGGCTGGAGTGCAGTGGCCGGATCTCAGCTCACTGCAAGCTCCGCCTCCCAGGTCTACGCCATTCTCCTGCCTCAGCCTCCCAAGCAGCTGGGACTACAGGCGCCCACCACCTCGCCCGGCTAGTTTTTTGTATTTTTTAGTAGAGACGGGGTTTCACTGTGTTAGCCAGGATGGTCTCGATCTCCTGACCTCGTGATCCACCCATCTCAGCCTCCCAAAGTGCTGGGATTACAAGCTTGAGCCACCGCGCCCGGCCTCTTTTGTATTTTTTAGTAGAGACGGGTTTCACCGTGTTAGCCAGGGTGGTCTTGATCTCCTGACCTCGTGATCCGCCCGCCTCAGCCTCCCAAAGTGCTGGGATTACAGGCTTGAGACACCGCGCCCGGCCGTGGAGGGGCTTTTATACTATTGAATGCTACATTCGTTAAGTGTACATGAAATAGTCATGAAGTTAGGCCATATACTAGGGCATAAAATAAGTCTCCAACTTTTTTTTTTTTTTTTTTTTGAGATGGAGTCTTGCTCTGTTGCCCAGGCTGGAGTGTGCAGTGGCGCTATCTTGGCTCACTGCAAGCTCCGCCTCCCGGGTTCACACCATTCTCCTGCCTCAGCCTCCCCAGTAGCTGGGAATACAGGCGCCCGCTACCACACCCGGCTAATTTTTTTGTATTTTTAGTAGCGACGGGGTTTCATCATGTTAGCCAGGATGGTCTCGATCTCCTGACCTCGTGATTCGCCCACTTTGGCCTCCCAAAGTGCTAGGATTACAGGTGTGAGCCACCACGCCCGGCATCTCCAACATTTTTTAACAAACTAAAATATTAGAGGGTATGTTGTCTGGGCTTTATAGAATTGAATTAAAAATCCTAAGCAATAGAATCTATTTTAAAAATTCTCAAATGTGTTTGGAAAATAAGTAACATATCTCTAAATAACTCTTCAAAGAAAAAAAAATCACTACAAAATTAGCCCAGTGTGGTGGCACATGCCTGTAATCCCAGGTACTCGGGAGGCGGAGACAGGAGAATCGCTTGAACCCAGGAGGCAGAGGTTGCAGTGAGCCAAGATCGTGCCACTGCACTCCAGCCTGGGCAACAAGAGAGAAACTCCATTTCAAAAAAAAAAAGAAAAACAGGACACAAAAAGCACTAACTAGAGAAGAAGAAATGGTAACAGAATTAAAACATTTGGTTCTAGACTGGGCATGGTGGTTCACACCTGTAATCCCAGTGTTTTGGGAGACTGAGGACGGTGGACCACCTGACGTCAGGTGGAGACCGGCTTGGCCAACATGGTGAAACCCTGCCTTTACTAAAAACACAAAAAATTAGCTGGCCACGGTGGTGGGCGCCTGTAATCCCAGCTACTTGGGAGGCTGAGGCAGGATAATTGCTTGAACCTGGGAGGTAGAGGTTGCAGTGAGCCGAAATCACGCCATCGCACTCCAGCCTGGGCAACAAGAGCAAACTCTGTCTCAAAAAACAAACAAACAAACAAAACAAACAAAAAAACATTTGGTTCTTCAAAAGGAACTGTCTAGGAAACAGAAAGGCAAAGTACAGGATAGGAATATGTTGTTGGCAAGTGCACCTGATAAAGGACTTACACCCAGAACAAACAACAGACTCTTACAACTCAGGAATAACACAAACACTCAAACAAACGGGCAAAAGATCTGAATGTGCATTTCACAAAACAAGAAATACAAGTGGCAAATAAGTACAACAGAAAGATGATCAGCATCGTTACGCAGCAGGGAAGTGCAAATTAGTATCACAATGAAACACCACCTTGTAGTGGCCAGGATAAAACTCAAAGGCCAACACTTGGCGAGGCTGTGGGACAACCTTGCTGGGGTGTCAAGGGGGACAGCCACTCTGGAAGAGTTTGGTGCTTACCACAGAACCCAGCAGTTCCAATCCCAGGTATGCACCCAAGAGAGAGAAAAAAAAAAACCTGTCCACACAAAGTTAGGTCTGCACATGCTTACAGCTTTATTCATAATAGCCCAGAACTGGAAACAAATCAAACAAACATCCATCAATAGAAAGGATATACAAAACTGACACACTCACTGGTGGACCACCACACAGCAACAAGCAGACACGGCACATGCAGCAGAACGCGTCAATCTCGAGAGCGTTTCAGTGAGGGAAGGAGACCAGAAACAAATGAGTGCCTGTGCTGTGGCTCCGCTGATGTGGAGGAGCGCTAGGACACACTGAACTGCTCGAATGATGACAATGGGCACTAGGACATGCAGAGCTGCTCAGTCTGCAGTGGCAGAAACCGGGCCGGGGGCTGTGAGAGGGCAGCGGGGGCCGCCTGTGGAGCACAGGGACTTTCTAGGGTGCTGGGACTGTTCTCAGTCTTGACTGGGGCAGCATTACAAGATTATAAATGCTTGTCCAAATGTATCAAACTGCACACTTGAAGTGTATGCATTTATTCCATATAAAGTATACCTCAATAGAGATGATTTTTATTTTTATTTATTATTTTTTTGAGACGGAGTCTCGCTCTGTCTCCTAGGCTGGAGTGCAGTGGTGCGATCTCGGCTCACTGCAAGCTCTGCCTCCCAGGTTCATGCCATTCTCCTGCCTCAGCCTCCCCAGCAGCTGGGACTAGAGGTGCCCGCCACCACGCCTAACTAACTTTTTTGTATTTTTAGTAGAGACAGGGTTTCACCGCGTCGGCCCGGATGGTCTGGATCTCCTGACCTCGTGATCCGCCCACCTTGGCCTCCCAAAGTGCTGGGATTACAGGCGTGAACCATCGCGCCCGGCCGCAGATGATTTTTAAAAAGTAGAGGCCATGATAATGAAGACAGCGTGATATTGGCATAGGGACTGACAAACAGACCACCTGGAACCAGACAGACAGTCAGAAGCAGACCTCTGATGAAGGATGCTGAGGGGCTCGGGGGGCAGGTGCGTGGGCGAATGGGGGGCCAGGCTCTTCAGCCAGGGTGCAGGGCAGCTGGCTCTCATCTGAGAACAAGGAGAAGGGACAGCACCTCACAATACACACACCAACTCAACCCCAGGTGGATTAATGATCTAAAGGAAAGATTTTAGGTTGAACTGTGAAGCTTCCAGAAAAACTCAGAATACATATTTTGACCTGTTAGTAAGGAAAGACTGCTTAACTAGGACACATTAAAAACCGAATCAATAAAAGAAGAGACTGTCAAACTGAACCACGTAAAATCCAGAACCTCTGTTCTTCAAAAACAATTTGTAAAACTCAAAAGATAATCGCAAACCGAAAAAGCTATTTGCAACACATTTAGCTAACAAAGAGCTTTATTCAAATTATATAAAGAACTCTGACATGTCAGCCAGAAAAGGCACAGTGGAAGATGGTCACCAGACCTGAATAGGCACCTCACTGGAGGATGGCCCAGCAATGACGTGAAAAGATGCTCAAGTTCACATCACAGGTCGCCAGTGGCAGCCCCGGCTGCAGTTAGGTCCACAGCCACCCACATAAGGCAGGAAGCTGGGGAGGCTCTGCCAGGCCGGGGGCCTCTCTGAGCCTCACTGTAAAATGGGGCCTGGGCCTGGACCTGCGTGTTCTCAGGGCTGCTGCAAGGCACGTGCTGCACAGACCGCACGGGGCCCTGAAGTTATAAAGCACAGACACACACAGCACAGGGAAGGTGCAGATCAGTGGGAGCCTGGGGACCCCTCAGGCCCTCCCCTAAAGAGTCACATGAGTCTCTTCAAACACGCTCAGTTCTCCCCTGGGGTCTGCCACCACTGCTCAGTCACCGGACATGAGCGACAAGCTGTCTCCGGGGCAAGCCGGCCCGGGACCCTCGGCAGCCCACAGGTTCCACCACGCTCAGTCCACAGCTCACGAAGGCATTGCCACCCTCTGTGGGGCCTGCAGTCTGGGCCATGCCCACCAACACCCACACAAACAGTAAAGACACTCACATGTCCCATCCCAGCCTGATTCCCCAGATGCCACGGAGAAGCTAAGGCAAGGCCTCGCTTCCCTAGTACAAGCCTCGCTCTCTTCAAGGGGTTCCAGCCCAGTCCTCCAGAGCGAGGGGGAACAACCGGGTGCCTCTGCATCCACGTGCAGACACCAGGTCTGAGGCTACGGCCGGCAGCATCAATCCTGACAGCCGAGGAGGGGAAATGCCCCAAACCGCAGTCAGCAGGGCCACAGTGCTTAACAAGGGCCTCAGGACATCTGTACGGGGAAAAAGGGAAAATGGGACTGCTACCTCACACTACAGAGAAACAATAATCCCAAATATCATGTTTCTTAAAAGGAAAAACTGGCCAGGCACGATGGCTCACACTTATAACCACAGCACTTTGGGAAGCCGAGGCAGGTAGATCACTTGAGGCCATGAGTTTGAGACCAGCCTGAGCAACAAAGTGAGACCCCCATCTCTATTAAAAATGCAAAAAGTTAGCTGGGAGTGGCCCTGCACGCCTGTAGTCTCAGCTACTTGGGAGGGTGATGTGGGAGAATCGCTTGAGCCCAGGAGGTGGAGGCTGCAGTGAGCCGAGATCGCACTGCTGCACTCCAGCCTGGGCGACAGTGCAAAGCTCTGTCTAAAAAAAAGTAATAATAAAATAAAAAGTAAAAAAATTTTAAAAAAGATAAAACGTAGATGAAAATCTTGTCACCCAGCAAGCAACTCGGCACAGAGCTCTGAGGTGAGGCCTCCTGGGTGAGGACAGTGCGGTGGCTCCTGCACAGCCCCCTACCAGAATGGCAGTGAAGGAATGCTGTCCACAGCGTGAATCCACAGGAGAAAGAGGAGAGGTGGCACACAGCCACAGAACGCGAGGGGCTGGAAATCAGACGCACACGGGGAACTGACACAGCCGACCGAAGGGCGAGGCTGAATGCAGCACCGGGGACAGGCGAACAGCCTGCCTCACACCCACAAAAGCTCCGTGGCACAGCCTGAGCGTCTCTATGAGTGGCTGTGGATGAAGGCTGAGAACAGCAGGTTTGCCTAAAAATGTGTTTCAGAGGCAATTCAGCATTATTTCATGTATTTATTTTGAGACAGGGTCTCACCCTGTCACCCAGGCTGGAGTGCAGTGGCATGATCACTGCTCACTGCAACCTCCGGCTCCCAGGCTCAAGTGATTCTCCCACCTTACCCTCTCAAGTAGCTGGGACTACAGGCATGCATCCCCAAGCCTGGTTACTTTTTGTATTTTTTGTAGAAACAGGTTTTGCTATGTTGCCCAGGCTGGTCTTGAACTCCTGGGCTCAAGCGATCTCCTGCCTCAGCCCCACAAAGTGTTGGGATTACAGGCGTGAGCCACCACGCGAGGCACAGTATTCTTCTTAACAGCCAAGATTCAGTAACAACCAACTTGCCCATCAATGAGGAATGGATAAACAAAATACAGCACATCATCAATGGAATAATTCAGCCATGAAAAGGAGTGAGGCCTGAGGCATGCTCCAAGTTGTATACACCCTGGAAACCTTACACTAAGTGACAGTCTACGGCCCCAATTCTAGGACATGCTCAGGACAGGACAGGACAGGCAATCCGCAGAGAAGGTAGATTAGTCGTAGCCAGGGGTTGGGGGAGATGGAAGTTGGGGCCGACAGTTAAAGGGTACGAGGTATCTTTCTGGGGTATAAAAAATGTTCTAGCCAGGGGTTGTGGCTCACGCCTGTAATTCCAGCACTCTGGGAAGCCAAGACAGGAGGACTGCTTAAGTCCAGGAGTTCGAGACCAGCCTGGGCAACATGGCAAAACCTTGTCTCTACAAAATATACAAATAAATTAGCTGTGTGCGGTGGCTCATGCCTGTAATCCCAGCATTTTGGGAGGCCCAAGTGGGTATATTGCTTGAGTTCAGGAGTTCAAGACCTGCCTGGGCAAGGTGGCAAGAGCCCATCTCTACTAAAAGTACAAAAAAAAAAAAAAAAAAAAAGCTGGGCGTGGTGGTGCACACCTGTGGCCCCAGCTACTAGGGAGGGTGAGGTGGGAGGATCGCTCGAGCCTGGGAGGTGGAGGTTGCAGTGAGCCAAGATCTTGCTACCGTATTCCAGCCTAGGTGATGGAACGAGACTCTCTCTTAAAAAAAAAAAAAAACAAAAAAACCCAAATCAAAAACAAACAAATGAAAAAATTAGCCAGTTGTGGTGGTGTGCATTTGTAGTCCCAGCTACTGAGGAGGCTGAGGTGGGAGGATCACCTGAGTCTGGGGGGGCTGAGGCTGCAGTGAGTCATGATTATGCCACAAAAGATAAATGTTCTAAAATTAATTGTAATGATGGGTACACAGTGCTATGAATATACTAAAACTCACAGAATTGCACACTTGGAGTGATTTGAATAGTATGTGAATATCTTTTTTTTTCTTTTTTTGTTTTCGATAACGGAGTCTCACTCTGTTGCCAGGCTGGAGTGCAGTGGTGTGATCTCAGCTCACCACAACCTCTGCCTCCCAGGTTCAAGCAATTCTCGTGCCTCAGCCTCCTAAGTAGCTGGGATTTACAGGTGCCCGCCACTACGCCTGGCTAATTGTTTTGTATTCTTAGTAGAGATGGGGTTTCACCACATTGTCCAGGCTGGTCTCAAATTCCTGACCACAGGTGATATGCCCACCTTGGCCTCCCAAAGAGTTGGGATTACAGGCGTGAGCCACTGCGCTCAGCACCGCGTTATATATTTAAAAAGCTGTTAAAAATACATAAGACAGTCGGGTGCGGTGGCTCGCATCTATAATCCTAGCACTTTGGGAGGCTGAGCTGGGCGGATCAACTAAGGTCGGGAGTTCAAGACCAGTCTGACCACCATGGAGAAACCCCGTCTTTACTAAAAATATTAAATTAGCCCAGCATGGTGGCACGTGCCTGTAATCCCAGCTACTCGGGAGGCTGAGGCAGGAGAATGGCATGAACCCGGGAGGCGGAGCTTGCAGTGAGCCGAGTTCGCACCACTGCACTCCAGCCTGGGCGACAGAGCAAGACTCCATCTCAAAAACAACAACAACAAGAAGTCCACCTGTCTAGGGCAGGCACCGTGAGTGGAGCTGGCGGGACTGGCAGTTGCTCTGGGTAAGTCAGTGAGCGAGTGGTGGGTGAATGTGAAGGTCTAGGACATGACCACACTACCATAAACTTTATAAATACAGTACAGTTAGGCTGCATTAAATTTATGAAAATATTTTTATTTTTAAAAAGTAACTGTGCTACATTAAATGGCTTCTGTTACTCATGCAATAACAGAAATTTTTCAGCTCCATTACAATCTTATGGCCCCACCATCATACATGGGGTCAGTCCGTCACTGAGGAAAACTTTTTTCTTTTTCCCTGAGATGGAATTTCGCTCTTGTCACCCAGGCTGGAGTGCAATGGCACGATCTTGGCTCACTGCAACCTCGGCCTACCGGTTTCAAGCGATTCTCCTGCTTCAGCCTCCTAAGTAGCTGGGATTCCAAGTGCCTGCCACCATGCCTGGCTAATTTTTGTATTTTTAGTAGAGACGGGGTTTCATCTGGTTGGCCAGACTGATCTCGAACTCCTGACCTCAGATGATCCATCCGCCTCAGCCTCCCAAAGTGCTGGGATTAGAGGCATGAGCCACTGTGCCCAGCTGTAAAACTTCTTTATGCAGCACATAAAGTTACAGAACTCTGAACTTAACAAGGAAGACACATTTCCCCCAATACTCATTGGAAAGATGAGAAACACTGACTTTGTATTTGGCTACAAAGAAAGTCCCAGGAAACTCCCCCAACACTGTAATAACAGGGACAGCTCCTTTCACGCCCGCACAAGCCTAGTAGGACAGACAGGCCCTCCAAGACCCAGCCCTTGCCTCCTTCTCTCCTTCTGGCCTCAAGGTCCCTGCCTTGTGTGTGTGCTTCCTGGTTTCCTCGGTCCTGCTGATGTCAACCCAACGGGGAGGTCCAGCCCCTCAGGTTGTGCTTCCAGCTTCTGTCCGTTAAGTCACTCCGCAGAGGACCCCAAAGCCTCCGGGGTGCAGGGGCTGCATGGCACAGAGCCTTCCCCTGAGCACCACGCCCAGGCTTCCCAACTCCATTGTCTCTCTCCATTCGCAGAAAAAGAGGCACTTTTTAATTAATAAAACCCAAATCTAGTTATTTAGCAAAAATAAACAAGCAAACAAAAATCCTGGTAAAATAGATAACCTTTGGCAAGTATAATCAAGAAAAAGAGAAAACACACACAAAACATCAGTAAAAGAGAAGTGACATAGAATGGCAGATCAAGGGAAAACAGTATCTATTACTTCTTCTAAAAATTCTGAAAATCTCATGAAACAGACACTTTTCCAGGAGAACAATGAATCTGCAGATGAAGCCAAGTAAGAACGTGGAGAGATGAGCAGTCATGGAACAAAGTAAAAGCACAGCTGAGGTCTAGGTCCCAGACATCTTCCCAGAGAGGCCGACCAACTCCCATGGGGCCACCCTTCGCCAGAGAACATTTGCAAAAGCTAAGAAGCTCCCAGCTAGCTTGTGAATAACTCCAATATCAAAATGGACAACGAGGTCTAAAACCAACATATCATGACAACTCAGGGTTATCCCCGAAAACAAACATGGCCCAGCACTGATGAGCTATTAATATATATTAATATAATTTATTAGAGCAATCCCCAAACTTTTTGGCCCCAGGAACTGGTTTCGTGGAAGACAATTTTCCACAGCTGGGGGATAGGGGTGGTTTCGGGATGAAACTGTTCCATCTCAGATCATCAGGCATTAGATTCTCATTAGGAGGGAAACCTAGATCCCTCACATGTGCAATTCACAGCAGGGTTTGCGCTCCTATGAGAATCTAATGCTGCCACCTGATGGACAGGAGGTGGAACTCAGGTGGTCATGCTAACTCACCTGCTGGCCACTCATCTCCTGCAGTGAGGGTGGTTCTTAAGAGGCCACAGCCAGTCTGGGGGTTGGAGACACCTGATTTACTGCATTAACAGCTTCAAGAGGAAGGCAAGTAGGGAAAACAGACTAATTCCCAAAAGGTTATAAAAGCATTTGATGAAATTCAAAATTCATTCCTGAATACAATTTTTTTTTTTTTTTGAGACGGAGTCTTGCTCTGTCGCCCAGGCTGGAGTGCAGTGGCGCTATCTCAGCTCACTGCAAGCTCCGCCTCCTGGGTTCACGCCATTCTCCTGTCTCAGCCTCCTGAGTAGCTGGGACTACAGGTGCCTGCCACCACACCGGCTAATTTTTTGTATTTTTTGTAGAGACGGGGTTTCACTGTGTTAGTCAGGATGGTCTTGATCTCCTGACCTCATGATCCGCCTGCCTTGGCCTCCCAAAGTGCTGGGATTACAAGCGTGAGTCACCACGCCCGGCCCCTGAATACAATTCTTAACGTACTAGAAACTGAATCTTCTTAACTTGAAAAAGACTGTCTTTTTTTTTTTTTTTTTTTTTTTTTGAGATGGAGTCTTGCTTTGTCACCCAGGCTGGAGTGCAGTGGCACGATCTCAGCTCACCGCAAGCTCCGCCTCCTGGGTTCACGCTATTCTCCTGCTCAGACTCCCGAGTAGCTAGGACTACAGGCGCCCACCACCACGCCCAGCTAATTTTTTGTATTTTTAGTAGAGACGGGGTTTCACTGTGTTAGCCAGGATGGTCTCGATCTCCTGACCTTGTGATCTGCCCGCCTCGGCCTCCCAAAGTGCTGGGACTACAGGCATGAGCCACCGCGCCCAGCCTCGAAAAAGACTGTCTTAACCAAGATATGCACCTGCACTGGAAAACAAAAAAAGTAGAAAAATTTTACAACTTAAAAAAAAGGCTATCCAGCTGGGCGCCGTGGCTCATGCCCAATCCTAGCACTTTAGGAAGCTGAGGCCGGTGGATTGCTTGAGGTCAGGAATTTGAGACCAGCCTGGCCAACAAGATGAAACCCTGTCTCTACTAAAAATACAAAAATTAGCTGGGCATGGTGGTGCACGCCTGTAACCCCAGCTACTCGGAAGGCTGAAGCACGAGAATCGCTTGAACTCAGGAGGCAGAGGTTGCAGTGAGCCGAGATTGTGCCACTGCACTCCAGCCTGGGCAACAGAGTGAGACTCCGTCTCAAAAATAAAAAGGCTACCTTCTTATCTACCAGTAAGTAATTTACAGTGAGCATCTTACAGGTGGTGACACACAGATCTATTTCCACTAGAGTCAGGGACAAGCAACATTCATGCCTGCTGTTCTATCCGTGCTGTGCCTAAGATCCTGGCTGTCCCAAAGTTACACAAGTGGCCCAGTTTGACACAGAGAAATCAGAAGTGTCCACACAATGACCAATAATCAATTTGAAGATTAAACGGAAAAAAATGTATTTACAAGCAACAAAAATGATAAAGCACTTGAGTTTACCCTAACATGAAATGTACAAGACCTATATGATTAAAACTATGAAGAAATAAAGCTTTTATATATATTATAATACACAAAACATGACCTACAGTCACCATAATACATTGACATGCTGCTGTATATTGCTATCCATGAAAATATGTTAATTCTTCCCAAATTCACTCATGTATTCAATGCAGTCTTGATGTACATTTTATAAACCTTGAGATGTTTATTCAAAAGTTCATCTAGTTAAGGAAGTGCTTAAGAATGACTAAGAAAATTTGGAGGAAAAATGTGGGAAACATTCCCTTAGACGTTAACATGTAATATACAGCTGTGAGAGCTAAAAATGTGTTACCGGTAATGAAGTGGACAAGCAAAGGAAGAAACAGAAACAAGGCTGGGCACAGTGGCTCACGCCTGTAAATGCCAGCACTTTGGGAGGCTGAGGTAGGCGGATCACTTGAGGTCAGGAGTTTGGGATCAGCCTGGCCAACATGGCAAAACCCCATCTCTACTAAAAATACAAAAATTAGCCAGGTGTGGTGGCGCGTGCCAGTAATCCCAGCTACTCGGGAGGCTGAAGCAGGAGAATCACTTGAACCCGAGAGGTGGAGGCTTCAGTGAGCTGAGGTCGCATCATTGCACTCCAGCCTGGGCAACAGAGCAAGACTCCTTCTCAAAAAAAGAAAAAAGAAAAAAACAAACAAACAGACCCCTATATTTATGTGAATGTGGCTTAATATATGTATGACATTCCAAATCTGTGGGGTCAGGATGGAATTCAATGAGTGGTGTTGGGACCACTGGGCCACTCATCTGGAAAACTTAGAATTATACGCTGCATCACTCAAAAAACAAATGTGAGACAGATTAAAGGTCTAGGTGTTAATGTAAAAAGGAAAGCTGTAAGAATACAAGAAATGAAAGAACAGGCTGGGCGCAGTGACTCATGCCTGTAATCCCAGCACTGTGGGAGGTCGAGGCGGGCGCATCATGAGGTCAGGAGATCGAGACCATCCTGGCTAACACGGTGAAACCCTGTCTCTACTAAAAATACCAAAAAATTAGCTGGTCATGGTGGTGGGCACCTGTAGTCCCAGCTACTCGGGAGGTTGAGGCAGGAGAATGGCGTGAACCCGGGAGGCGGAGCTTGCGGTGAGCTGAGATCGCACCACTGCACTCCAGCCTGGGTGACAGAGCGAGACTCTGTCTCAAAAAAAAAAAAAAAAAAAAAAAGAAAATGAGAGAATGTTTTTATCATCTTGGAGTGGACAACAACTTCCTTAGCAAGAACCCAAATCCAAACATTGTAAAGGAAACAGCCCAGAGGCAACGATAGGAAAGCTGAGCATCTGTGGGGTACAACCCATTATGGACCAGGTCACAGACTCTAGGGAAATATGTGTTGCAAATAAAGCAGACGACAGATTAACCCATGGCATATAGAAAGCTCCCACAAATCCTTGAGGGAAAAAAGGACAATCTGGCCAGGCGCAGTTGCTCATGCCTGTAATCCCAGCACTCTGGGAGACCAAAGTGGGCGGATCACCTGAGATCGGGAGTTCAAGACCAGCCTGACCAACATGGAGAAATCCTGTCTCTACCAATAATACAAAATTAGCTGGGTATGGTGGCGCACACCTGTAATCCCAGCTATTTGGGAGGCTGAGGCAGGAGAATCGCTTGAACCTGGGAGGCAGAGGTTGTGGTGAGTGGAGATCCCGGCACTGCACTCCAGCCTGGGCAACAAGAGCAAAACTTCGCCTCAAAAAAGGGGCAATGCATAGAAAAACAGGCAAAGACTTTGAACCTCAAGTACACAGAATAAGAAGCACAAACGGCCAGTGAGCATGGGGAATGAGCCCTCCCGCTTCTAAGTGAGATTCAAAACATGAGTAATATTTCATCTTTTACTTCTCAGATTTGAAAGGACCGAAATTCTGAAAATATACCACGTTGTTAAGGAGTGGGGAACAAGCTGCCCTCATGCAAGAGATAGTGGGAGGATAATCATGAAGAAATACAATCTGATAGCGTGTATCAAATTTAAAATGTACCTGTCCTTTGATCCAGAAATTTAACTGGGAAAATTTTATCTATAGATACAGATATAGCTGCAGACGTGGACAACCCAAATGTAAAAGGATGTTCGTAACTAACAACAAACCTCAAAAAACCAAACCACCCGCCAGCTGAGGAGAAGGCAATGAAATGAGGGAATGTCCGCCCTGGGATGGTCTGAGAAGGGAAAAGAATGAGACAGTGAAGACAGGCCTGTGAGACGCGGTGGCAACACACGCACTACCTCACGGAAAAGGAAAAGGATGACTCCGCAGACCTCTGCACACACAAGACAGGAGGGCGCTGGGGCAGGGCCGGGAGGGGCTCACCTGCTCTACGTGGGGCTCCTTGGCGAAGGAGATCCTGGCGATGGAGTGGGATGCGATGCACAGCTCCTGCCCGTTCACCTCACCCTCCTCCACCTCTACCACACCTGCAAGGGAAAGGTGGTCAGCTCACCCAGCAGCTGCTCGGCTCGCAGAGAAGCAGCCTTGACTCTCCTCGCCTGCAAGCCAGGACTCCACAGGAGACCCCAACTCTGCAGCCATGGAGGCAATGATACTTCTCCTCCTCCCTGCTTCACCCTGTGGATACAGAGGGAAAAGCCACAACTCTCCTCACAGCACAGGCAGGTGCTCTATGGAAGGCCCCTCTTCAGAGGTGCCCAGGGCCCCAGTCCTCCCACCTCCACCCATCAATCAGACTGGCAGAATCACCCCTAGTACATGCAGTGGCAGGTGGGGATGGACGTCCAGGAAGAAACACGGATCTAGAGTCACGCAGGCTGGTTTATTTTTTGAGACAGAATCTCGCTCTATTGCCCAGGCTGGAGTGCAGTGGCGTAGTCTTGGCTCACTGCAACCTCTACCTCCCAGGTTCAAGTGATTCTCTTGCCTCAGCCTCCCAAGTGGCTGGGATTACAGGCGTGCACCACCACATCCAGCTAATTTTTGTATTTTTAGTAGAGACGGGATTTCACCATGTTGGCCAGGCTGGTCTTGAACTCCTGACCTCGTGATCCGCCCGCCTCGGCCTCCCAGAGTGCTGGGATTACAGGCGTGAGCCACAGTAGCCGGCCTGTTTTCCAGTGATTCCTAATGAATGCACATAGCTCATGACCATTTCTGCCAACATGGCACTGGGCAAACGGGCCCTCTCATGGTCGGGGAGTTGCACGCACCCAACCTGTGTGCAGAGGCCTCTGCAGCTACACAGACGGCCCTGCAGGCTCCCACGACCGCTGTTATCACTCAGGGCCATCCCCATGGTCCCCACCAGCACATGTCTCAGCAGGGCTGCCAATGGGCGTCCCCGCACCCCTGCTTAGAATGCAGGCAGTGGCCTCCCATGGCCAGCACCCCCACCCCACAGGCCGGGCCTCACCTGTGTTCTGGGCGCTGACAAAGGCCACCTTGTTGGTGTCGGGCTTGAGGCGGATGAAGCCACACTCTCTGTGCATCGGCTTGCGCGTGTCCGGGTGGAAGGAGTTGAACCTGGATGGGAAGTTGGGGATGGGAAGCCTAGGCACTGGCCTCCAACCTGGTGTGGGCTGCGTGGATGCCAGGACTATACATGCTGCCCTCCAGGCGGCTGTTCCAGCCACGCCCACACACCTGCCTGCCCCCACCACCACTCTGCTCATTTTGGCTGTGTCTGTCTTACCTGCTGACCCTCCACTCCTGAAGATGGGCTGCTCCAGCCACGCCCACACACCTGCCCGCCCCCTCCACCACTGTGCTCATTTTGGCTGGGTCTGTCTTACCTGCTGACCCTCAGCTCCTGAAGACAGGACTTGTTCTTAATCACCTCAGGGCATATCCTTGCCCTAGGCCCATTAGCCCAGGCCTCACACAGTGTCAACCCTAAGCATTCCCTTGCAGTAAACTTCACCCTAACACAACCTTTCTCTTTTGAGCTATGTTCTTGTGTAAGACTCTAATCAATTCCTACGGTAAGAAAGAGAACAGGTGCTGAGATACGGTATGGTTTCTTATCACCCTTCATCATTAGTGCAAATACTCAACAGTAAAAGACAGGCGTGTGGCCGGGCGCGGTGGCTCAAGCCTGTAATCCCAGCACTTTGGGAGGCCGAGGCGGGCGGATCACGAGGTCAGGAGATCGAGACCATCCTGGCTAACATGGTGAAACCCCGTCTCTACTAAAAATACGAAAAAAACTAGCCGGGCGTGGTGGCGGGCGCCTGTAGTCCCAGCTACTCGGAGGCTGAGGCAGGAGAATGGCCTGAACCTGGGAGGCGGAGCTTGCAGTGAGCCGAGATCGTGCCACTGCACTCCAGCCTGGGTGACACAGCGCGAGACTCCGTCTCAAAAAAAAAAAAAAAAAAAAAAAAAAGACAGGCGTGTGCATCTTGAACTGAGGGCACAAACCCATGGCTTAGAAACTAACTCGCTGGCATGGTGACTCAGGGCTATAATCCCAGCAATTCCAGAGGCCCACTCAGGTAGATTTCTTGAGCCTAGGAATTTGAGACAGGGTTGGGCAACACAGACCCTATTTCTACAAAAATAAAGACAAAAAAAAAAAAAGCCTCATTTATCATTTCACCAACCTTATGAGTTTCTACAGGGACTCCGTCTCTATGATTCTTAGAGACAATTTTTTTTTTTTCCCTGACACTCAGGGCTGGTGTGCAGTGGCATGATCTCAGCTCACGCAACCTCTCCTTTTTGGGTTCAAGTGATTCTCCTGCCTTGGCCTCCCAAGTAGCTGGGATTACAGACATGCACCACCACACCCAGCTTTTTTTTTTTTTTTTTTGAGATGGCATTTCTCTCTTGTTGCCCAGGCTAGAGTGCAATAGTGCGATCTTGGCTCACTGCAACCTCCGCCTCCCAGGATCAAGCGATTCTCCTGCCTCAACCTTCCCGAGTAGCTGCGATTACAGGAATGCGCCACCATACCCAGCTAGTTTTGTATTTTTAGTAGAGATCGGGTTTCTCCATGTTGGTCAGTCTGGTCTCAAACTCCCGACCTCAGGTGACCCGCCTGCCTTGGTCTCCCAAACTGCTGGGATTACAGGCGTGAGCCACCATGCCTGGCCACACACCCAGCTAATTTTTGTATTTTTTTTAGCAGAGACACAATTTCACCACATTGGCCAGGCTGATCTCGGATTCCTGGGCTCAAGTGATCCACCCACCTCGGCCTCCCAAAGTGCTGGGATTACAGGCATGAGCCACTGCGCCTGGCCAAGATAAACTTCTGCTGGGCTAGGGATGGTGCTACACCTTACAGAATGCTGCATGCTCACTAACATAACCCTGACAAAGAAATACATTTATACCATACTCTAGGACACACACACACACACATATACCATCACATTTACTGAAATATATTTTCCATTCTGATTCATTTTTCTTCGAATGCTAGTCATAAAATTGACTTTCTGACCTTTTAGTGGGTTATAATCTAGAGTTTAAAAAAGACTGCCTCGGTTCTGGGGTATTTTGTATTATCCAGAATTCTCACCTTTTGGTTTATGTGCAGATATATTACTTTAACCTCAACCATGCAATCAAGAATAATGTAAAAAGGTATGAAATATTTATAAAAACAATGAGATCTTCTAAAAGGGGACAGAGGGTATCAGAGCTGGGGGTCTGAGAGCCAGGTGCCCAGCCCAGTTCTGAAACTGCTAGGCATTATACAAACAGTACCAAGTTGGATTAGTAAGATTTTTTTTTTTTTTTGAGACGGAGTCTCTCCCTATCACCCAGAGGCTGGAGTGCAGTGGCGCCATCTCGGCTCACTGCAAGCTCCGCCTCCTGGGTTCACACCATTCTCCTGACTCAGCCTCCCGAGTAGCTGGAACTACAGGTGCCCGCCACCACGCCCGGCTAATTTTTTTTTTTATTTTTAGCAGAGACGGGGTTTCACTGTGTTAGCCAGGATGGTCTTGATCTCCTGACCTCGTGATCCGCCTGCCTCGGCCTCCCAAAGTGCTGGGATTACAGGCGTGAGCCACCAAGCCCGGCCCAGATTCTTAACATACAGTTATGTAATGGAGACTGAGGAGGGAAGAGTTTGCTTTTTACACTTTATTGCTGAAACTTTTTTTTTTTTTTTTTTTTGAGACGGAGTCTTGCTCTGCCGCCCAGGCTGGAGTACAGTGGCCGGATCTCAGCTCACTGCAAGCTCCGCCTCCCGGGTTCACGCCATTCTCCTGCCTCAGCCTCCCGAGTAGCTGGGACTACAGGCGCCTGCCACCTCGCCCGGCTAGTTTTTTGTATTTTTAGTAGAGACGGGGTTTCACCGTGTTAGCCAGGATGGTCTCGATCTCCTGACCTCGTGATCCGCCCATCTCGGCCTCCCAAAGTGCTGGGATTACAGGCTTGAGCCACCGCGCCCGGCCATTGCTGAAACTTTTAAAAAAACTGTGTATTACCTGTACGATTAGAAAATAAAGATACTTCAACCATTCCCCATCCCTGGTGGCTCTCCTCTACTTCAGAGGCCTACACTGCTATCTCCCTAAAAGCAGGTAATTTCTCCACCTGTGGGGTGGAGGTGGTGGGAAGGGATAGCTGAAGGACGTCAACGGGCTTCTGCTTTCTTGTATGGTAAGAATATGAGAACCACATACTAACAGCTTCCTTGTGATCCCAAATAGGTCAGGGCGTATAAAATACAACTATGCACTATTATTTTCAGTAATACTGGGTGACTAATTTTTTCTTTTTTCTGAGACAGGGTTTCACTCTGTCACCCAGGTTGGAGTATAGTGGTATGATCACGGCTCACTGTAGCCTTGGCCCTCCCTGGGTTCAAGCAATCCTCCCACCTCAGTTTCTCGAGTAGCTGGGACTACAGGCATGTGTCACCACACCTGGCTAAATAAATAAATACTTATAGTAGAGACAAGGTATCACTATGTTGCCCAGGCTGGTCTTGGGCAGAATGGTGCTGAGCTCAAGCAATCCTCCTGACTCGGCCTCCAAACTGCTGGGATTACAGGTATGAGCTACTGCACTGGCCACGGTGATTAATTTTGATACACAAATTAAGTATATGCATTTGTTTTTATGTTTGGATTAATAAGCCTGTAATTTGGTGGTCAGCTTAATATCACCAAAAATATAACAAAACCAGAAAGTACCATTTTTACCAACTCTGTGCCTCAGATGCACATTCAGGCAAGAGGATGCCTTTCTGAAACAGATGGACAAGTTCCTTTTACACCTTCCCGCTTGGCCTTTGTCTGTCTTTGATCAGTCTGGAATTATTTTCAGAGACCTAGGTGGCCCACGAGTCAAGCAGGGTGGGGTGGAGGGAGACCACTTACGAGAAGTTCAGCATGGGCTGGCCCACATGGGAGATGTGCACCTCTTCCAGGTACTGGAAGGGCTGCAGTGTGGGGTAGGTTCCAGCTCCAGGTGGGTCCGACAGCCAGGTGCCCAGCATCCAGGACAGTGGCTCCACCACTGGGTTCATCTTGGGGGGCTCTGAGGACAAAAGAATGAGACTTATCAGTGGCCTCCCTCCAACAATGCCTTGCTGAGCTTTAAGCAGAATGCACGCTCCATATCGGCACTTGCTTCTGGTGGCCGCAGCTAATCCTGGAGGACCTGTTAAGAGGGGGAGAAAATGGCCAAACAACTGGCAAATGTCATACTGTGAGATCCAGCTTCAAAAGCCTCTACAGTTCCTGCAGAAAAAAGAGAACCAAGAGGGGCCAGGCAGGGTGCAAGCAAAGCCAGAGGCCTCGTGCCCCACAGCAAGGCTGAAAACAGCTCACACGGGAGGCACGGTGCCCTGGCGTGAGGAGTGTGTGAAGGAGACAAAGAGCACGAGGGAGAAAATGAAAAAGGGATGCAGGCTCTCCAGAGCAGGAGCGTGAGGAGCCCAGGGGTAGGCGGGGCTTGAACGGAAAGTAAGATCTCACTTCCCTGAGGAGGGGCCAGGGCTTTGCAGCAGCCTGTGTAGTGGCCAGGAGACCCCTTTAGAAGGTCCCTGGAAGGGCTCAGTCTCTCATCCCACTAAGTATGAGGGATGACGCCACGGGCCTGGAACTCAAAAGTGAGGGTGCTGAGGGGAACTCAGCAGGGAGGGGGTGCTGGGTTGGCTGTTCTTCTGGGTGACCCCCAAAGGGACCCCTGCTTCCTGCCCCACTCAGCAAGGACTGGGTGCTCCCGAGCGGCTTTTCAGGATTCACTCAGTGACCCTCGTCCTGGCTGGATGCCTGGGCCCTGCTCTTACTCATTTTCTAAGGGAGACCTGTGCAGGGACCACAGGAAAGCCCCACCGCGTGTTACCCACCAAGGGCGCTGGAAGAGAAGGACTGATCCCCAGAGGCAATCCCAAAGACCTTCTTCCCAGGCCTGATTATCCCTCAAGTCTCAGTGCTTCAATTGACAGAACGGACATTGAAGCCAGGAGCAGCAGCAGGGAGAGAAGCAGCTCTGTGGCCGCACGAGCCTCATCTACGGAACCCAAAGACGCCCAAGCACAGAGACTGGCCCACACGTAGGACTGACTCCCGGCGTCTCCTCCAGGCCGGCGCAAGCAGAAGACGGACTGGCAGGGACAGGATCAGGACTGGGTGCACAGGCCTGGCCTTGTTGGGGAGGAACAGGAGGCCAGTGTGGCTGGGGGAAGGAGATCCTTGCCCCTCAGGAGGGCCGTCACCTTGATTCTGAGCAAACAGAAGCCCTTGAGAGGGCTGAGTGGGAGGGACGAGGACTCTGATCACAACCACAGGAAGCCAGGGAGGGCAATGGCAAAAACCCTGGTGGCAGAGGAGGGTGGCCTGGGCCAGGTGGCCGTGGTGGAGGCAGTGGAAAGGACCTAGATTCTGGATCTATCTTGAAGGCAGAGCCACCCGGATGTGCTGATGGTCTGGATGTGAGAGAAGAAGGTAACTGAGGTTTCTGGCCTGAGCAACTGAGAAGACAAGTTACCATCAACAGAGAAAAGGAAGAGTAAGAAGAACCTTGGGAGGTGTGAAGCTTGCTGATTTTCTAACAGCAAAACTCAGTCACCTGGGATAGCCCAAGTCCTAAGATGGGCTAAACAAACACCATAATTTCTCAGACAACCAGCTACAGCCTTGGAGAACCTTTCACTTTGGTAGATTTTATCCAGCTCAGCACTGGAAAGAAAGAGGCTTTGGGCCGGGGGCGGTGGCTCACCCCTGTAATCCCAGCACTTTGGGACGCTGAGGCAGGTGGATTACCTGAGGTCAGGAATTTGAGACCAGCGTGGTCAACATGGTGAAACCTCGTCTCTATTAAAAACACAAAAATTAGCCAGGCATGGTGGCGGCGCCTGTAATCCCAGCTACTCCGGAGGCTGAGGCACAAGAATCGCTTGAACTCGGGACGCGGAGGTTGCAGTGAGCAGAGATCGCGCCACTGCACTCCAGCCTGGGTGACAACGTGAGACTTTGCCTCAACAACAACAACAACAACAAAAAAAAAAAAAAAAAAAAAGAAAAAAGAAAAAAAGAGAAGAAAAAGAAAGAGGCTTTGCAAACCTCGAGATTTTGGGCCGGCTCTCTGGCCTGTGCCAAGCGCACCCCACAGCCACGGCCACGGGGCTCTGACTCTCCTGGGACCGAGTAGACCCACTTCCACTGGCGAGCGCAGCCTGCACGGCAGCTGAACTCTGTGGGAAGCGGCACCTGGGCGCTGTGGAGCAGCGATCTCCACCCCTCACGCCCGAGTCCCCAGCACGGCCGCTACCCGCGCCTGGGTCCCGAGGGCCCCAAGGAGGCCAAGGGACCTGGCAGCGCCCCCCAGGGTCCCAGTGAACAGGGGCGCCAGGGCCGCGGCACCGGGCGTGGCCTTCACACTCCCCACGGTGCGGGACAGCTCCGGGCCAGGGTGAGGGGCGCGCGCCCCAAGTCCTGCCTCTGCTCCAGGGCGGCCCCCTCCAGCCTCCGCCGGCCCCGGCCCGGAAGCGCAGCCACGCCTCAGGCGCCGCAGCTCCGCCCTCTCTTGCGCCGGCGGGACCGGGTGGGCCGCGCTCGCCCCCTAGCGCCAGGGTCGCGCCACTGCGCCCTCCTTGGGGAGCGGCGGGGGAGTCGGGGCGGAGGCTGGGCGGCGCGGGGCGGTGGGGCGCGCTCACTGGCTGCCACCTCACCTAGCAGGCGTCACAGGGCTCACTCAAGACCTCCAGCAAGGGCAGAGGCAGGAGCCTCGCCAGCCCCCCCACAGATCACAGCGACCGCGCCCCTCGGCCCGCGAGCCCCCCCGCCCCCCCAACTCCTGCTTTCCTCCCGGGGTCTCCTCCGGGTCCCCCATCTACTTGGCAGACGCCTCTCACCGGCACCCTCTGCCTCCCCACGGTCTTTCCCTCCCACCACCCACCGTGGAGTCCTCTCCAGGAGGCCCTGTCTGTCCTCCACCCAGCGCTCCTCAGAGGGGCCCGGAGAGGAGGAGCTCCTTAAATGGGGGAGAAAGACGGACAGAGCCAGGGACAGCCAGAGACGGGACAGGGACAGAGACAGAAAGACAGAGACAGAGAGAGACACGGGGATGGGGCCAGAGACAGAGCCAGGGCCGGAGACAGACAGAAAGGGATCTTTCTTTCTTCCTCAAACCTTTCTGGGAGTCTCCGAGGGGGAGACCCACAGCATTACTACCTTTCCCCCCAAGAATTAAAAAAAAAAAAAACAAAAATAACGAAAAACCTTTTCCCTGAACTTGATTTTCAGGGAAAATAGGTCACAGATACAACCCACAGCCACCAAAACACACATACAGATGCTGTGAGAAGCGGAGGGTCAGTGCCTCGCTGGAGGACAGGAAGGGCCTCTGGGAGCTGGGGCAGGGGTGGCCCCTGGGGAGAGGCCTCAGAGCCTGGCCTGGCTCAGAGACCTGGGGAGGAGGAGTGGGGAGCCCTGGACTTGGAGGCCTGGAGGCTCTTCTGGCCTCTGCTCTGCCACAGGGAGCTCCTGCAAACAGCAGGCCCAGGGCACCCCACGCGTCTGCCCAGGTGCCAAAGGGCCAGGCTGGCCTCCACGCAGGGCTGCCCCCGCCCACCATCAAGAAGTAATGTGCCACTCTGAAAGAAAGGGTGCTGCTGGCCGGGCGCAGTGGCTCATGCCTGTAATTCCAGCACTTTGGGAGGCCGAGACAGGTGGATCATCTGAGGTCAGGAGTTCGAGACCAGCCTGGCCAACATGGTGAAACCTCCGTCTCTACTAAAAATATAAAAAATTAGCCGGACGTGGTGGTGGGCACCTGTAGTCCTAGCTACTCGGGACGCTGAGGCAGGAGAATTGCTTGAACCCGGGAGGCAGAGGCTGCAGTGAGCCGAGACTGCGCCACTGCACTCCAGCCTGGGTGACAGGGTGAGACTCTGTCTCCAAAAAAAAAAAAAAAGAAAAGAAAAAGAAAACGGCGTGCTGCCCCTGAAGACCTTCTGCTTCTCCAGCAATGGACTGTAAGACACTGCTTGAGTTCAGAGACGGACAAAAGGTGACAAGATAACAAGAGCAATAAAACATGCAAACTGCAAAATGTTGCTGGGGCAAAGGTGAAACTAAGAGACAGGGTCTTGCTCTGTCACCCAGGCTGGAGGGCAGTGGCATGAATACAGTTCACTGTGGCCTCGACCACTGGGGCTCAAGTGATTCTCCCGCCTCAGCCTCCCGAGTAGTTGAATGAAGCTGCTCCATGAAGAAAGACCTACTAACTAAACATGTAGGAACTCAGGAGAGAAACGGCAAAGAAAGAGGAGAAGGTGAAACGTGACCTGGCAGAAGTTGAGAAAGTAAAAGAAAACAAGCCACCACCCAAATGAAGTGGAGACTGGAAGCAGTGCAGGGAGAAACAAACATTGGGAAACACAGCAGAACACAGAGGACAGAGATGAGTTTAAAAAAAGATAAAAGAGAAATGGAAACAAAGTAAGAAGGACGGGAATGCCTGGCACACTGCTGATGGGAACGTGGACTGGCACAGCCTAGCGAAGGCCATCTGGCATGTGCTTGAGAGGTTAAGCGTGGAGCAGTGGCCCAGGACTGCCACTCCTGGAGACATGCGTACCCAGCAGAAATAACACACCCGTCTCCACAAGATGCTGCCCGTGAATGTTTACAGCAGCACCATTCCCAACAGCCCCAAAGTGGAAACAACGCAGATGTCCGTCAACCAATGAGTAAACAAACTGCAGTAAATCCCATGAAATGTTATTTGGCCATAAAAATGAAGTACTAATATAAGCTGCAATTCAGATGACCCTTGACAACACGAAATGTGAAATCAGGCTCAAAAGAGCACACATTCTGCAATTCCACTTCTGTGAAAGGTGCAGAACACACACATCTACAGAGACAGTACAGGGGTTGGTGTTTCTCCACAGCCGCGTTCTGTGGCAGAAGATGCTAGAGCCACACGTAGAAGGCGCAGGAGGAGGGAAGGTGACTGGCAAGGACATTATATCTGGCCACAAATGGTCCCTCCGGACCACAGGCGCGTGAGCTGGCTCACTGACACATGCAGTGAGTGCGAGCTACAAACTGGATTCCGAAAACCCAGTCCAAAAAGTCTTCAAATAATTCAATAATCTTATATTATCGGTGGTTGCCTGTAGAAATAATTTTTAGATAATATAGGGTTAAATAAAATACATTATTAAAATTGATTTCACTTGTTTCTTTTTACCTTTCTAGTGTGGCTGTTAGAAAATATTAAACTACATAAGAGACTCACTCTCTAGACCTTTTAGACAGTGCTGGAATGGAGTTTTCAACCCTCAACACTCAGGGAGCTTTGTTTCTATGTCTTCTCCCTGAGGACATTACCAGCAGATAGATGTCATCAGGAGACAACAGGGAAATGATGCGGAAAGAAACCTCTGTAAACACTGAATGTACTCAGCCAAAAAAAAAAAAAAAAAAACGGTTACAGAAATTTTAAAAACTGGTTATAGGTGGTAGATGTCGGGTCATACAGACATGACACTCAACTCCCAGGACCCTTGAAGGGGCAGAACTCCCCACTGGTCTTGTCCCTGACAGCTGACGCCACAGAGGCTTATGGATGAAGAAGTAGTGGAAGATTTCATTTTAAAAACTAGGCCGGTCACAGTGGCTCACATCTGTAATCCCAGCACTTTGGGAGGCCAAGGAGGGTGGATCACCTGAGCTCAGGAGTTCGAGACCAGCCCAGGCAACACAGCGAAACCCTGTCTCTACCAGAACTACAAACAATTGGCTGGGCGTGGTGGCACGTGCCTGTGGTCCCAGCTACTCAGGAGGCCGAGGTGGGAGGATTGCTTGGGCCTGGGAGGCAGAGGTTGCAATGAGCCAAGATCACATCACTCCACTCCACTACGCTACTTGGGTAACAGAGCAAGACCCTGTCTCAGAGACAAAACAAAATAAAACAAAAAAAACTAAAACACAACAAGCATAATATAAAATAAGATGACAGAACCAAGACTGAAAATGCTTGAACTCACATATTAAAAAGCTTTTCAGGGCCGGGCATGATGGCTCACACCTATAATCTCAGCTCTTTGAGAGACCGAGGTGGGTGGATTGCTTGAGTCCAGAAGTTTGAGACCAGCCTGGGCAACATACTGAAACCCCATCTCTACTAGAAATACAAAAAAATTAGCCAGGCATGGTGGTGCGTGTCTGTAATCCCAGCTACTTGGGAGGGTTGTTAAGTGGGAAGAATCACTTGCACCCAGGAGGTTTAGGCTGCAGTGAGCCAAGACCGTGCCACTGCATTCCAGTCTAGGCAACTGGAATGACACCCTGCCTTGGAAAAAAAAAAAAAAAGGGTTTCAGATTGGACACAAAGACAGACCCTCTTTTGCTGTAGATGAGAGATGCACCTACAATAAAGCAATTCAGAGACATTCCAGAAAGCTGGGCAATAAGCAATAAGCAATAAGGAAGCAGGCTTCCCGATCTCACCATCACATACAATGCATGGAACTAGACAAAGAACGGCTCTTCCGAATGAAGGGCAGAATGCACAATGAAGACATAACCGCAAGGGATACTCATGTACCAAGCATAGCAACATTTATAAAGCAGAAATTACTGATGACACACAAAGATGTCGAGAGAAAGAAACTAAATGAAATCACAGTTCACCTCTAAGTATGAATGAATACAAATAAAATAAAATTCCCAAATAATGTAATTAATAAGGTAGTTCTGACTGATACGTATTGAACTCGGTAGCTTAAAAAAGGGAATACCGCCAGGCGCGGTGGCTCACACCTGTAATCCCAGCACTTTGGGAGGCTGAGGTGGGCAGATCACCTGAGGTCAGGAGTTCGAGACCAGCCTAACCAACATGGTGGAACCCCGTCTCTACTAAAAATACAAAAAAAATTAGCCAGACGTGGTGGCGCATGCCTGTAATCCCGGCTACTTGGGAGGCTGAGGCAGGAGAATTGCTTGAACCTGGGAGGCGGAGGTTGCGGTGAACCGAGATTGCACCATTGCACTCTAGCCTGGGTGACAAGAGCGAAACTCCGTCTCAAAAAACAAAACAAAACAAAGGCCGGGCGCGGTGGCTCAAGCCTGTAATCCCAGCACTTTGGGAGGCCGAGGCGGGTGGATCACAAGGTCAGGAGATCGAGACTATCCTGGCTAACATGGTGAAACCCCGTCTCTACTAAAAATACAAAAAACTAGCCGGGCGCGGTAGCGGGCGCCTGTAGTCCCAGCTACTTGGGAGGCTGAGGCGGGAGAATGGCGTGAACCCGGGGGGCGGAGCTTGCAGTGAGCCGAGATCGCGCCACTGCACTCCAGCCTGGGAGACACAGTGAGACTCCGTCTCAAAAAACAAAACAAAACAAAACAAAACAAAACAAAACAAAACTAGGGAGTGCCTTCTTTAAGTTCCTCTGGAACAGTCATGCAAACTGGCCTTCTGGTCAAAGAAAGCCTATAAGTTCCAGAAAGCAGAAAGAAGTCTGCTGTCTGATCACAACGCAGTGAGACTAGAAATGAAAGTGAATCTGGTGTCCCTTGAAAACACTGTGCTAAAAGAAAGAAGACAGCCGGGCATGGTGGCTCACGCCTGTAATCCCAGCACTTTGGGAGGCCGAGGCGGGTGGATCACGAGGTCAGAAGATAGAGACCATCATGGCTAACACGGTGAAACCCCGTCTCTACTAAAAATACAAAGTATTAGCCAGGCACGGTGGCGGGTTCCTGTAATCCCAGCTACTCAGGAGGCTGAGGCAGGAGAATGGCGTGAACTCAGGAGGTGGAGCTTGCAGTGAGCCGAGATGGCGCCACTGAACTCCAGCCTGGGCGACAGAGCAAGACTCTGTCTCAAAAAAAAAAAAAAAAAAAAAAAAAGAAAAAAAAAAGAAAGAAGTCAGACAAAAATGTGTATATTCTATGATTACAACTGGATGAAATTCGAGGCCAGACAAAATGGATGGAGGGTGGGAAATCTGAACAACGACAGGGCAGGGCTTGGCGGGGAGTGCAAAGGAGAACCTGGACCACTGGGCATGGGTGTGGCTGCAGAGGCGCCCGCACCTGCCAAAACTCGCTGCAGGAACACCTAGGAGCTTATGTTCCACTTATGCGAATTATACCTCAATTAAAATGTTATAAAGAAAAACCTCCCCAAACAAACTAATATTTCAAAAAGCAGAAACCTAAAAGCATTTCATCCCTAGAGTGCTCACTACGTTGCTACCGCAGCACAGGGTTCTGGGCAGCCTCAGAGCAGGGGATGTGGCAGGGAGTGGGGTCAGCCTCACAGCTCAGGGCCTTGGCTCCTGGCCCCAGGGTCTGCTGTCACTCAAGCTGTGGCCTCTACTGCAGATCTAATATTTCGAGAAAAGCCAGAAGCTGATTTGGGACTAAAATATACCAATTTCTAGACATCTGTTCAAATTAAAACAAACACCACTGTGGTGTGAGCTGCATACCTTGGGGCGGGTGCAGAGGGCCGGCCAGAGAGGGCTTGGAGTCACACACAGTGCCCTGCCCGGCGCCTCCCGCCTCCCACCTCTCCTCTCTTCTCCCAGGCGGGAGTGAGGAGGCCACTGGCAGCCACCCAGCACATCCCCGTGCCCCAAGCCCGCAGCTCCCGACATATCAGGAGAGCTCTTTGCTGCCCTCAGCCGTGTTTCTGAGCAGGTTTCGCGTTCCTCAGGATGCTGGGGAGCTGGTTCTAGACACAGGCCCAGCCCAGCTGGCCCGGCAGCAGGGAGGGCGCCCACGGGGACACACTCTGCCCCAGTCCTGCAGGGGGAGCGGCCCAGAGCCCCTGCCATGAGACGCCGGGGAGAACTCGGTCAGGGGCTGGCAAGCACAGGTGAGCACAGCTGGCTCCCCGGAAGAACTGGGCTTATCTGAAGTCTGGTCAAGTGGAACTGGACCGTCTGTTCCCTCAGGTGGGCCTGGATGGGCCAGTGCCTTTTATCTAGAAGGAGGACGTGGCCCGGGCTTTGTGCCTCAACCCTGCCTCGAAGACTACCCCAAGGGAGACTGACGTGACAGTGAGACTAGGGGGGTGGGTGGGGTGGAGATGGCCAGCAGCTGGCATTGCTGGCAGCCTGGAAGGGGACCAGTGACATCAGCGAGAAGGGCAGGTGCAGGTGCACGAGAGCTGAGGGCGAACCCTGGCGTCAGGACCGGAGAGGCCCACCACAGAGCGCGTGAACATTGGCGCCGGAGTAGGGGGTGGGAGGGTGTCCCGGTAAGAGCACGTTGGGAGAGGCTGCCTCAAACATTCTGGCTATAAGTGAGCTTTTGAGTAGATTTTGCTACACGCATGCCACGTCAGGGAAGCAAGTCCCGCGGGCCCTGGAGAGGAGCTACCCTGCAGGCGGCTGCTGCTTCGGGTGCGCAGGGCCCACACCACACTTGGGAACAGGAGAGCACGCAGCACTTATGTGGCAATTTCTTTTTAAAAAGACCAGAGAATTCTAAGATGGTTCTGAAATTCAGAATAAACGCTTTTGAGTAGAAAAAATAACATCTGACTGGAAAGGAAGGAGCATGTGGCTAAGCAGCTAGATAGAGGCTGAGGCTGAAGACTGGCCTCAGGAGGGAGCATCTAACAGCTGTGAGAAATACTTCCCATCCTGTCGCCCTCCTGGGTTGTTATTTGCTCTGAATCTTAAAGGAGTTTAATTTGGACAGGGACAACAGGTCGGGCAGTAAACAAGCAGTGGCGGCACCTCCTCCTGGCGGCCGTTCCCCCTGCACCCTCCACCACTTTGAGCTGCGCAGAACGTGGCAGCTCCCTAGCCACTGTCCCTCCTTGTTGTCACTGAAGCATGGGTGGGGGTGAGAACGACCAGTAAGAGAATTTTAGAATCCAAACATCAGCTTACATGAGTCTAGATATATGTTAAGATCCATCAAACTGTGACCTCAATATCTGTGTTTTTTACTCTCTGTAAATTATACTTCATTAGAAAAAAATAAAATTTAAACGTGAAACAAAAAATATTATAAAGGACCTAGTCTATTTGTCACTTTCCAACTCTTTAAATAAACCAGACAGGCTTTTCTAGGCATTTCTTTTCTGATTTCATTTTTCTTTTATTAAAATTTCAACCAAAATGCAAAAACAAAAATTTAAATTTCCTGCAAGAAATTTAAATTTTCATTTTTTGGCCCAAGACACTGAAAGCAGGCTTACCCATCCCTAAGTTTTCTAAACTCCGGACACTCGTCAAGGTTCCTCAAGGTTGTTTTCTGCCAATTGACGGGAAATGTTTGCACCTGGCTCTTAATGGCTCTGCAGGAAGTGAATGCTAACTTTAAAGGGTGCATTCTGGGAACTGTAGTTCCACTATGAAAGAGCTTGTCTCAGAAGAAAGTAAGACAGTGACAGCCCAAATCACAGAATTTCAGAGCTGGAAGGAGCTTTGGAGGTCAGGTGAATTTTATGAAAGAGGGACTGGCCAGAGGTCTGGGCAGAGTGAGGAGTGTGGCTTCTACCCTCAGTCTCCTCCACCGGCTACAGCTGAGGAAGGCAACGCCACAGAGCCAGGCACATCCTAAATGCTTTCTCTCTCCAGAGCAGTCCCTCTGGCCACCCCTGGCATGTCCTTTTCTGTCTCCCAGAGGCTGGCTGGCGACTCATCTTCACCTGGATGTGGAGGATCAGGGACTGTTCTGTCTCCTGGCAAGTGGCCCGGGAACCCAGGACAGGAAGTGAGCAAATGCGCCCACTGGGACCTGGGGACGGCTCCTTCCTGGAGCTCCCACCCTCACATCTCTTTGTGTTAGTGACATGGTGTTTCCTGCCAAGGCACACAGAGAAAGGGACACTTACTGCTTAGTACAATAGGGTGCATGGAAGCTGAGGCTCCACGGCCGGCACCAGCTGTCCCAGGTGGGGAGGAGCTGTCTGGGAACACCGTGATATGTTTGGGTCCACTGGAAAGGCACACCAGTAGGGAACTGTTGTTTTAAAGTGACATCAAGGCCCTCAACTTATCAACCATGAAATGGAAGGAGTTGCACGCACAGGGGAAAAACAGAAATCATAATGGAGAGAAAATACAGCAAGTATTTCTATAAAATAAAAAAAGGACACAAAGTGGGTACAAATAATTTGCAGATGTTATGTTTGATTACCTCGTTAATCTGAGTCTCAATTGAAGAACTATTAGAATTTGCAAGTGAATTTGATAAGATGGCCGATTACTAAAATGGGTAGCTTTCCCACACACTAGTAATAACTGAAAAATAATGGTTGGGGAGTAAGCTTCCAGTTTCAACTCTCGCATGTAAAGAGCTTAGGAGTCATATACTATAGCCTTACAACAGCAAAAAAAAAAAAAAACAAACACTGAAAGAAATGAAAATCAACAACTTTTCCTGGATCCAAAAGGAAGTGAGGTTACAAACGTCTCTCCTGCCACAGAGAAAAGCAGTGAGATCAGCTCACGTGGAGCAGAAACTACCGTCTACAGGAGACGGAACTGGTGGGAACCTGATTTGGACAAAATGCTGGAGGCTGAATACGGCAGGTGTGGGAATCTCCTGGGGTCCCACATTTTCATGGGTTTTACCCCCAGGAACCCCATCAGGTTCTCCCCATGAAAAGCCAAGAAAAAAAAAAATCACCTCATGTCTCTGGAGAAGGGGGAGGTGACCACCTTGAAATAAGCCCAGAGCATTCTCCAGGCAAAGGCCTGCTCTGCAGTGAGGCCGACTTCACCAGGAACTCATCTCAGCTGCGGAAGGGCATTTCACCACTCCAGCCCTGCCCGTCTCCCGTCTCACCCAAGCAGGAAGGAGAAAGGGAAGGACACATGTGAAGGTCACAGCTCAGGGACACGGGCCACTAACAGGCTTAAATCGAGTCACAAGCTGGAGCCTGCATCCCCTCCCAGCCCTGCAGGCTCCAGCATTACATCCTGGGTGGGAATGGCAAAGGCCCAGGTGCAGGCTGTGGAAGGCAAGCTCAGAGAAACTGCACGACAACAGGGAGACAGAACAAGGACACTCGAGGAATTTTACAGGCGCTGCAGGATTAAACACAGCTGACTGCCAGCCAGGTTAAGGGGATGCCTTCCAATGAAGGCCACTTACTTCACCTTCAGTCACGCAGCACTTACTGATGGGGCATGCATTGACAAATGCGTCATGAGGCAAGTTCATCATTGTACAAACGTCACAGAGCGCACTTACCGCGTACCGCGCACCTAGGCTGTATGGCAGAGCCTGTGCTCCCAGGTTACACACCACAACGTGTTCTGAATACTGTAGGCAGTTGTAACACAGTGCCAAGTGTGTGTGTTCCTAAAACACGTCTAAACATAGAAAACCTACAGTAAAATTACGGTATAAGAGACAATGAACGGCACACCTGCACAGGGCACTTACCAGCGTCGCAGCAGCGCTGGCAGTTGCTCTGGGTGAGTCGGTGAGTGAGGGGTGAGTCAATGTGAAGGCCTGGAGATGACTGTACACTATGGTAGATTTTCTAAACACTGCACACTGAGGCTACACTAAATTGATTTTTATTTTTATTTTTTATTTTTTTTTTTTGAGACGGAGTCTCGCGCTGTCGCCCAGGCTGGAGTGCAGTGGCGCGATCTCGGCTCACTGCAAGCTCCGCCTCCCGGGTTCACGCCATTCTCCTGCCTCAGCCTCCTGAGTAGCTGGGACTACAGGCGCCCACCACCGCGCCCGGCTAATTTTTTGTATTTTTAGTAGAGACGGGGTTTCACTGTGGTCTCGATCTCCTGACCTTGTGATCCGCCCGCCTCGGCCTCCCAAAGTGCTGGGATTACAGGCGTGAGCCACCGCGCCCGGCTAAATTGATTTTTAAAAAAAATTGTACTACGATGTTACAATGGCTACAAGGCTGAGGCAGGAGAATTACTTGAACCTGGGAGATGGAGCTTGTAGTGAGCTGAGATGGCGCCACTGCACTCCAGCTTAGGCGACATAGCAAGACTCCATCTCAAAAAAAAAAAAAAAAACAAAAATTACAGACAAATATCTCTCATGAACACAGATCAAAAATCTTTAACAAAACATTAGCCACTGAATAAAAAAAATGTATAAAAAGAATTATATGCCATGACCCAGTGGGATCTACTCCAGGTATGCAAGGCTGGCTCCGTGCTCTAAAATCGATTAACGTAACCCATCACATCAACAGGCAAATCATCTGACCATAAATCACAGGATCACATTAATAGGTGCAAAAAAATCATCTGACACATTCCAACATCCTATTCATGATAACAGCTCTCAGCAACAGGAATAAATGGGAATTTTGTCAACTGGATAAAGGACATATAAAAAAACTACTGCTTGGTGGCTCACGCCTGTAATCCCAGCACTTTGGGAGGCCGAGGCAGGCAGATCACGAGGTCCGGAGATCAAGACCAGCCTGGCCAACATGGTGAAACCCTGTCTCTACTAAAAATACAAAAATTAGCTGGACGTGGTGGCACACGCCTGTAATCCCAGCTACTCGGGAGGCTGAGGCAGGGGAATGCCTTTAACCAGGGAGTCAGCGGTTGCAGATCTCGCCATTGCATTCCAGCCTAGGTAACAAAAGTAACACTATGTCCCAAAAAAAAAAAAAAAAAAAAAAAAGCAAAACAAAAAAAAAACAAAGAACCAAACAACAACAAACAACACTACAGCTAACATCGTAGGAAGGAAAAAAAGTTATTCTTTCTACTATCTCTTAACACTTTTTTTTTTTTTTTTGAGACGGAGTCTCACTCTGTCACCCAGGCTGGAGGGCAGTGGCGTGATCTCCACTCACTGCAAGCTCTGCCTCCTGGGTTCAAGTGATCCTCCTGCCTCAGCCTCCTGAGAAGCTGGGATTACAGGTGTGAGCCACTGTGCCCAGCCCTTTATTTTTATTTTATTATTATTTTTTGAGATGGAGTCTTACTCTGTCGCCTAGGTGGGAGTGCAATGGTGTAATCTCAGATTACAGGCATGTGCCACCACGCCCAACTAATGTTTGTATTTTTAGTAGAGATGGTGTTTTACCCTGTTGGCCAGGCTGGTCTCAAACTCTTGACCTCAAGTGATCCGCCTGCCTCGGCCTCCCAAAGTGTTGGGATTACAGGCGTGAGTCACTGAGCCCAGCTAATCTGGATTTTTGAACAACTTTTTATTGTGAAAAATCTTGAACATTACAAATTAAACAGAATAGTGTAATAAACCCATACACCTGTCCCTAGTTTCACCATTTATCACTCTTCTGACATTCTTGTTTTGTCTGCACTTCTCCCAACTCTTCAGCTTCCATTTATTATTTATTAACAGGTTGTTTTTAGGACAGAAAAATCCAGCGGGTAGTACAGAGAATTCACCCTCTCACCCTGTCCTGTTCCCCTACGATTAACGTCTTGCATTAGTGTGGTATGTGTCTCTCAAGTTATGAACCAATACTGATACATTGTTACAAACAGGGTCCACGGTTTACATCAAGGTTCACTTGTTTTGTACTTGGATTTTGAAAATCCAGATTTCAAGAATTATCTGTAGATAATGAATCCATAAAGGAATGAAAAGAAAACAGATTTTGAAGCAAGTGTTACATTACTGAACTTAGGAAACGGGTGAATAATATTTAACAGGGGTTGGTATCCTTACTATATCAAGAACATTTATAACTCAGTGGACAAGCAAGACCACAAACATGTGGTTCATAGAAGTGCTAATAATGTATCCTCGCGGAATCCCGGTGGAGAAGAGAACCACGCCCACAGAACGCCAGCGGGCACAGCCTCTGAAGGGTGGCTTGGACCAACCTCTTAAGCCCACTGGCCTGGATCCTTCAGTTTGGGGAACCTGCCCAAAAGTAGACACTGGCTAAAGACAACGAGCTGAATAGAAGTGTGTAGCCCTTTCCACGTAAATCCCTAAAGAATGACCCAAAGTTTCTGTCAGTGAAGAACAAATCCACATGCGCAGCAAGAACCACAGAGAATGCGGACCCTGGGGCCCGCGATACAGGCGGCAAACGGTGTGACAGACTGCAACCCTGGGGAGAGGGCGTCCTCTCCCCACCACACCCTCGCTCCTGACACCCCTGTACCCATGCTGCACACCCAGCCGTGGCCTGGTCTCACCTTTGGAGGGGCACAGGGCATGCGGGGTGGTGCCTGCACCTGTCCCTTGCTCTCAGGGGCCTGGCCCTGCACGGCCCTCCCCACTGACACACTCTCCCTGGAGCCACACTCCCTCTGGCTACTGTCTACTTGCCTCACTCTTCTTCACTGCCAAACCTGGCCCTGACCCCTCATCACTGGCCCCGACCCCTCATCACTGGCCCCCTCTCCGCCCAGCTCCACCGGCCTCTCCAGTGAGATTCCAGTCACCAGTGACCCTGGGAGCGCATCCAGCCCCCTTCTCTCCATTATCCTGGGGCACATTCAGCCCCCTTCTCTCCATTCTGATCAGAGTAGCACCCAGCACAGCGGGCACCCTTCTTTCCTGAATGACCCCTCGGCCTTCCCCTAGACCCACCTCGGCTGCCCCTCTCTCAGCGAGGCCTGCTCCTGGGCTGGGCACTGGAGCCCAGCCTAGAACCACACTAGACCCCAAGGCTTCAAACACCTCTGCCCTCCACCCCCACACTCACATGCCCAATTCCCAGAGGCCAGCTGCTGGCCTCGGACTGTTCAAACCCCGGCCTCAGCACCCAAGAGCATCTCAAACTCTGATCCTCCCCCCATCTCTTTCTCCTCCCCAAAAGTCTCTCCCACTCAGCATCTTCCAGGTATTCAGGCCTAATCCCTGTAGCTGGCCTGCTGCTCTTTCGCTTCTCAACCCCCTGAACCCAGCCAGTCCTCCAGCACTGCTACCACCGCCACTCCCTCTCTAAAGTCTGAGCCATCGCCAGCTACCCTGGGACTGCCACAACAGTCACCAGCGCCCCCCTTAAAACTGTACTGGAATAGGAATTTTTTTTTAAAGTCATGGCTGGGTGCGGTGGCTCACCTGGCCAACGTGGCGAAACCCCGTCTCTCCAAAAAAAAAAAAATACAAAAAATTAGCCGGGCGTGATGGCACACACCTATAGTCCCAGCTACTCAGGAGGCTCAGGTGAGAGGATCGCTTGAGCCCAGGGGGTCGTGGCCGCAGTAAGCCGAGATCATGCCACTGCACTCCAGTCTGAGATTGTCTCAAAAAAAAAAAAAAAAAAAAAAAAAAGTCATTAAATACTGCCAAAAAGAAGGGGAAATTTGGATGCAATAAACAATAGTAAGTGAAGTGGCCAGTAAAATGTACACTTCAATCTAATAATCATGGTTGCTTGATGGAGGAATAAGAAGTACCTGGAACTAAGATGACATACAGCCTCCACCTAGGGAGGGTGGCACACAGGACCGATCAGCTCTCAACAATGACACAAAGAGGGGCTCACATGTTTGTTTTTAAAACTGAAAGATGGGCTGGGCACAGTGGCTCACAATTGCAAACCCAGAGCTTTGGGAGGCTGAGACAGGAAGATCACTTGAAGCCAAGGGTTCAAGACCAGCCCAGGCAACATAGTAAGACTCCATTGCTACAAAAAATTTAAAAAATTAGCCAGATGTGGTGGTATGCACCTGTAGTCCCAGCTACTTGGGAGGCTGAGGTGGGAGGATCGCTTGAGCCTAGGAGGTCAAGGCTGCAATGAGCTGTGACAGCACCACTGCACTCCAGCCTGGGTGACAGAGCAAAGCTCTGTCTCTTAAAAAAAAGAAGAAAGAAAAAAAAAGAAAAAAAAGAAAAAATTGAAACATACCCACTAGAAAAAGAGTAAGAAAATGGTAAGAAAGCCTAACAAAAAATAAAAAGGTAGGCCCGAATTCTCACTTACCAATAATCACAATTGTAAATGATTACTCTACAAAAAGACTGGATTGAGTTAAAAATATAACTATAAAATAAGATGAAAAGGTTGAAAACAAGGAAATGAAGAAATAGGACTTTAAATGGGGCAAAAAGGGGTTTCTTGTGTTGGTAACAGGAAAACTTATGCACCAAACAGCATGGGCTTGAGGCAGAAAGCGACTCTTGGACACACAAGCAGAAATGGGCACCTCCAGAACCACAGGGGAGGCCTACCTCCCCTTCCTCAGCCATCAGCAGACCGAGGGCCCGGCCTGACAAGAAGCTAGGGAACGCTCTGTCCGCTGACTAACGCAAGTAAGCAAGTGCCCAGCTTCAGGTGGGAACGATGTAACCAGGGGGTGGTGAGGACCCGTTCTTCCAGCCCCACACTGCAACAGTCACAAAAAGGGACTGTGTGAGCCACAGTGAAGTCTCAAAGGATTCCAAAAAGCAGAGCTCCTTCAGACCTCACCATTAGACCTTAATGCAATCAAATTTTAAAATAACTACAAAAAAATTAGCTCCCCTCCCCCAATCTGTGTGCACTTAAAAATCTGTCAGCACCCTTTTAAATAGCCACAGGGTTAAAGGGGGCATCAAGGCTGGAATTACAAACGACTCAGAAATGAACAGCAACAAAAGCAGAGAGAGGCAGAGCTATGGCGCATAGCCCAAGGAACAGAAGAGCCACAGCCTCCATTGCAGGGTTAAGGAACATGCCAGGAACCAGAACTACAAGGAAAAAACCCAAGAAAGTAAAAAGACGTAAGGATTAATGAGCATAAACAACAACTCAGAGACACAAAGGGCTGGCTGTTTGGAAAACCCTGTAATGGCGACAAACTTCGGTAAGTTTAACCAAGAGGAACAGAGAGAAGGTGTCAAAAGCAACATCACCTCTGATAACTACAAACAGCTTTAAAATTCAGAGAGAAGTTGGGAGGCCGAGGCAGGCGGATCACCTGCGTTTAGGAGTTCGAGACCAGCCTGACCAACCCGTCTCTACTAAAAATACAAAATTAGCTGGGTGTGGTGGCACATGCCTCTAATCCCAGCTAGTAGGGAGGCTGAGGCAGGAGTATTGCTTGAACCCAGGAGACGGAGGTTGTGGTGAGCCAAGATCGCACCATTGTACTCTAGCCTGGGCAACAAGAGCAAAACTCCATCTCGGGGAAAAAAAAATTCCGAGGGAAGGCCTGGTGCGGTGGCTCACACTTGTAGCCAACATGGTGAAACCTCATCTCTACTAAAAATACAAAAATTTGCCGGGTGTGGTGATGGATGCCTGTAATCCCAGCTACCTGGGAGGCTGAGGTAGGAGAATTGCTTGAACCCAAGAGGCAGAGGTTGCAGTTAGCTGAGATCTCACCACTGCACTCCAGCCCAGGCAACAGAGTGAGATGCTGTCTTAAAAAATAAAATAAAATAAAATTGCAAGAGAAAATAGTATACAATTTCAACCTGAGAATCCGAAAATCTAGATTTGACCTGAAAATCTGGGTTAGCAGCACTCAGTGGCCGCGTTCCTCCTCCTGGGACGCATCGAGAATGGGCTTTGTTTTTGGTTGTGCTAATGGCTGTTCCCCTGGGGATCCAGGAGGCCCTGAAAATCTTGTCCCACTATCATATACTTATTGACAAACATTGATCCAGATAAAATCAACAATGTGGTAGGAAAATGGTTTTCCTATGTATATGACAGGCAAAGGAAACCATCTGCCATATGTAAGTATCGAGAAACCAATTTTAAGAAGCACTTAACAGTAAAATGGGGGAAAAAACAGAAATAGAGCTAATAAACATATACAGATTACACAGGAAATTTTGTTTTTTGAGACAGGGTCTCACTGTCACCTAGGCTGGAGTGCAGTGGTGCCATCACAGCTCACTACAGCCTTGACCTCCCAGGCTCGAGCTATCCTTCTGCCTCAGTCTCCCAAGTAGTTGGTTCCACAGGCGTGCACCATGATACTCAGCAAATTTAAAGATTATTTATAGAGATGGGGTCTCCCTGACGGAGCTTGCAGTGAGCTGAGATCGTACCACTGAACTCCAGCCTGGGTGACAGAGCAAGACTCGGTCTCAGAAAAAAAAAAAAGAGATGGGGTCTCCCTAGGTTGCCCAGGCTGGTTTGAACTTCTGGACTCACGTAATCTTCCCTCTTCGGCCTCCCAAAGTGCTGGGATTACAGGCATGAGCTACTGTGCCTGACTTATACACCAAATTTTTAATAACAACAAGCAATAAAACTTGGGAGGTAGGTAAGAAACAAGATTTTTTACCACTTTTTAGTCTATATTTCTGCAGTTTTAATTTTTGCAATAGAGAATGTATTGTATTTCTTTTTTTTTTTTTTGAGACAGAATTGGGCTTTGTTACTCAGGCCGGAGTACAGTGGCGCCATCTCGGCTCACTGCAACCTCTGCCTCCCAGGTTCAAGCTGTTCTCCTGCCTCAGCCTCCTGAGTAGCTGGGATTACAGGAGTGTGCACCACGCCCAGCTGAGAATGTATTTCAATAGATGTGTGTGGTTTTTTTTTTTTGAGACACAGTCTCACTCTGTCACCAGGGCCAGAGTGAAGTGGTGCAATCCTGGCTCACAGCAACTTCTGCCTCCCAGGTTCAAGCGATCCACCTGCCCCAGCTTCCCCAATAACTGGGATTACAGGCGTGCACCACCATGTGCAGCTAATTTTTGTATGTTTTAGTAGTATCGTTTTCTGTTTCACTATATTGGCCAGGCTGGTCTCGAACTCCTGACCTCAAGTGATTTGCTCCTCTCAGCCCCGCAAAGTGCTGGGATGACAGATTTGAGCCACCGAACCCAGCCTCAAGAGATGTTTTAATTGAATAGATGTTAAATAATTATTAACGTTCATGATGATTTAACTTCAAGGATATTCATCAAAACGTAAACGGAAAGAACCTCCTCGTGATTTTAACAGTTTCTGATATTTGCTTTTCCTGAGAGTTTACTCTCTTATTTTCCATCTAGCTCCTAACTCATCTGGAATTTCTGTTGTGTAAGGTATGAAACAGAAGCTATCTTCCCCTGTGCACTCTCCACGGAGGCGTTCAGGTGCTCCCAGCTGACGCGCGCTGCCTGCTTCCTTCAGGGCCTACATCCCTATACACACAGATGTCTCTTGTGGGACCGGGTGCAGTGGGGCCTGCTTTCTAACCCGGGTTCCCTCATCTACAAGGTGTGGCCACGACCAGAGCCGCCTCCTGAGAGCGCAGGGAGATCGCGACGCACCCCGCACCCCTCCGCCTCCACCCCAAGAAATGCTCAGGGGACACTGGCCACGTTGCAGAGAAACCCCTCCTAACGGGAAGGGGCATGGGTACGCGAGGCTCCGGTACTGACCGCGGCTGGGCGACAGCAGGCCACTCGGGTAGGGGACGCTCACTCTCCTCAGCTCGTCCAGCTTCTCCTGTAGCTTCCGCACCTGGCTGTCGGAGCGGCTGACCCTCTGCCGCAGGCTCTTCAGCTCGCCGTTCTTCTTCTCCACCTGCTCCCGCAGGCAGCACACCTGGCTCTTGTTCTGCCGGGAGGAGAAGCAGTAGGAGTGCAGTGAGTCGATGAGCTTGCAAGCCCCCGACGCTGACAGGATGACCTCGTTGATGGACATGGGGCTGGCGTCGCTGTGCTGGCTCTGCACGGCTTCCGTGGCTGGCTTTGGGGTGACGTCGGCGGGAGGGGCAGAGGGGCTCTGGGAAGGCTTCTGCGGTGTTGCGGTAAGTGATGAGCCGGGGGGACTCTGGGCCAGGCCCTTGTCGGGCCCCAGGCTGCTCCCACTGCAGCTTGGTTCCACATCTTTCTTCGGCCTCTTGCGGTCAATGGGCTCTCGGGGGACAGATGGCCTTTCTCGGGTGTGCTTGGAGGAGAAACTGTACGAATGAAGTGAGCCAATAAATTTGCACGCCCCAGATCCTGGGGGCGTAAAGTCATCCATGGAAATGCCACTCTTATCTGCCACGCCCCCTTCGATGGAGGGGGTGGTGCTCTCATCGCCAGCATCTGTGGCAGACACTTCTGCTTTTCCCTGGCTGCCTGCCACCGTGGTGGCCAGTCCGTCTCCTGGAGTTCGTTCCAAGGCTTGCTGGGCCTGCTCCTGGCTGGCGGCCTCCTGGGCCGCCCTGGGTGCGGCTTCACCCTGCAGAGCAGCTCGCTTCAACCTGCGGGACTCTGGCTTGGCCATCGGGTTTCCACTCGAGGACGGTGACCAACCTGTAGCTCCTCTGCTGGTGGCGGCGCTCGAGTGTCCCCTCACACCCCCTGTGGCCTTGCTGGCATCTTTCCTCCGGGTGCGGCCATGGCCTCCAGCCCCCCTCTTCTTCTCAGTCAGGTGGAAGATGGATGGCACAGCTGTGGGCTTCAGCAGGCGATGCTGGTCCTCCAGCCTCTTGGAGAAGCTGTCTTTGGTGAAATGCTCACTACAGAGAAATGAATACTTAGTGGGAGTCCAGTTATCCCTCTGAACAGCTTTTAACCATTGGATTAGACGTTTTGAGTCCTTTAGGGGGAACCTACAGGACAAACGACAAAGTAATTAGAAATAATTAAATGTTTCCCCTTAAAATAATCAACTGTAAAAGCAAAACAAGTATTTTTGCAAGCACCCTAAGCTGTATTGAATTCATCCACTTAAAAAAATACTTCAAAAAAATTTAAGAAACATCTTCTACTGGAGTAGAAATCTGAAAGACCCGTTGTCTTTCCATACAGAGCTTTCAGTCTGTAGGGCGGATGGGAAAGAAGGTAACCAACTGCTCCCCAGCTGTGGTAAATGCCCTATGGGGACACAGGATGCTGAGAGACAGTGCCAGGATGGCCTCAGGACAGCAGGAAATAGCTCCTAGGAGCTGACTGCTAACTAACCCTCCCAAACTGCCTGGAAGGTAGGACTCTGGGTGCTAAAACCAGGGCCAGCTCCACATAGACTGGGGCGTGAGAGGTTAGGACTGCACCAATGCAGCCCTGGCTGTGCACAAGCAGCTGAGAATCTGGAGACCTCCAGAAGACTCCAGAGCTACAGTTCTGTGTTCCTGCTGCAAGCCCACCTCCAGGAATAAAAATGCTCCTTTTAAAAGTCAACAGCCCAGGGACAGGCCACAGTGGTGCTCGCCTGCAGTGCCAGCTACTCGGGAGCCTGAGGCTTGAGGATTCTTTGAGCCCAGAAATTCGAAGTTACAGTGAGCTAAGACTGCACCACTGCTCCCCAGCCTGGGGAACAGAGCGAGACCCAGTCTTCTCCCCTCAAAAAAAAAATCAACCAACCCAGATGAACCTTGAAGACATTATACTGAATGAAATAGGTTAATTGCAAAAAGACAAACACTGCATGATACCACTCACGTGAGGTACTTAGAGTAATGAAATTCACAGAGACAGGAGAGGCCGGGCGCGGTGGCTCACGCCTGTAATCCCAGCACTTTGGGAGGCCGAGGCAGGCGGATCACAAGGTCAGGAGATCGAGACCATCCTGGCTAACAGGGTGAAACTCTGTCTCTACTAAAAATACAAAAAAGCGGGGCGTGGTGGCAGATGCCTGTAGTCCCAGCTACTCGGGAGGCTGAGGCAGGAGAACAGCGTGAACCCGGGAGGCAGAGCTTGCAGTGAGCCGAGATTGCGCCATTGCACTCTAGCCTGGGCAACATAGTGAGACTCCATCTCAAAAAAAAAAAAAAAAAAAAGAGACAGGAGAATGGGGGTTACCAGAGCCCAGGGAGAGGAGGACTGGGGTGTTAGTGTTTAACGGGTGCAGAAATTAGGCTTTAGAAAATAAAAATAATTCTGGAGATGGATGGTAGTGATGGTTACACAACAATGTGAAAGTATTTACTGCCATGAACTGTACACTGGAAAAAGTAGTAGGAAAGGCTGGGAGCCGCAGCTCATGCCTGTGATCCCAGCTATTCTGGAGGCTGAGGTGAGAGGACCACTTGGGTCCAGGAGGTTGAGGCTGCAGTGAGCTATGGTCACACCACTGCACTCCAGCCTGGGTGACAGAGTGGGGCTCTGTCTCCAAAAAAAGTTAGAATGGTAAATTTCATGTTACATGTATTATACCATAATTTAAAAATTGTGGGAGAAAAGCAACCGGCACAGGAAGAAACTGAATAGGATGCTTAGCCATTTCTTCTTTATTACCTAATCAAGATCCTTCATAACCATTTCTTCATTCAGGCAAGCTGTGTGTTTAAGAAAACAGGCCTGAGCCTGGCGGGGTGGCTCATGCCTGCAATCCCAGCACTTTGGGAGGCCGAGGCGGGTGGATCATTTGAGGTCAGGAGTTTGAGGCCAGAGTGCGAGACCAGCCTGGCCAATATGGCAAACCCTGTCTCTACTAAGAGTACAACAAAATTAGACGGACGTGGTGGCGCGTGCCTGTAATCCCAGCTACTTGGGAGGCTGAAGCCGGAGAATCGCTTGAACCCAGAAGTGGAGGCTGCAGTGAGCCAAGATCGCACCACTGCACTCCAGCCTGGGCAACAGAGGGAGACTCCGTCTCAAAAAAAAAAAAGAGAAAAAACGGAAAAAACAAACAAAAACAAAAACAAAAAATCAGGCCCTAAGGTGCACATAAGGGGCAAGGTGGTCAGTTCTAACTGCTATTTGCTCCACCCGAGGCCAGCGTGGACCAGGACAAACCCTAACAGGATGGACTGGGACGTTCTTAGCAACAGGACCTTCTAACCTCCTTTCTGAATGCTTTGTGAGGCCAACTCCAAAGGTACGCCCCCCACTCCCAATTCCGGTGTCCTTTCCCCCCATACCATGTTAGACCGTTGCAACACGTTGCCTTGTTTTCAAAAAATAGCAACAAAACTTCTATGACACAAGCTCTGAAGGAAATTGTCATCTGGCTGACTTGTGAAATAATCTAAAGTTACTAATTCTTATAATACATTGTAATGATTTAAGACTGACAGCAAACTACTGTGAACTTTCAATAACACTATAAATAACACGTGCCACTGCCGTCTTTAAAACTTAAATAACACCCTGCAACAAAAAACAGAAACATCTACAAAGTGGTTTTCAAAGTCTGTTCGCGGTTCTGGTGCCTCCCGCGTGTAATCCGCAGAAATCTCACTGAAATAGGCTGAACCCACAAGGCCTTAGGGGGGTTTGGGCCCTGCCGCGGGGGCCCACGTGGGAAGCGGCCGAGAGCCCCGGGCCAGGCTCTAAGGGAGCGCAGGAGGATGCGGTCCCCAGCCGGCCGTCCCGCAGGCTCTCCGCGCAAACCCGCGTCCCGGGCTCGGGGGCCCCGTCCCGGAAAGCCCTCTCGGGGGCTGTCAGCAAGGGAGGCGCAGGTCGCATCTGCCCGGCCGCTCCTGCTCGCAGACATCCAGGCCGACCGCCCGCGGTCCGGAGAGGCAGCAGCCGCGGCCGAGCAGGACAATCGGCCCGGGACCTGCGCTTCCAGAACGTGCGGCTTCTGAAGCCGCGGCGCCGGCCGGATCGATCGCGCGCAGGGCGGACCCGGGCGGCTGGGGTGGGGGCGGCCGCGCTGCCCGAGGCGCCCGGCCCAGAGACGGCGGCCAGGCCAAGGTCACACAGCGCCCACGCCCGCTCCCCCGCGCCCCGGCAGCCGAGGCCCGGCGCCCCTGCCCCCTGCGTTCGGGCCGGCCGCGGGGCCTCAGTTTCCCCGCAGGGCCGGGCCGGGGCGGGGGCGTGGCGGCCCGGGGCCCGCGTACCTGTGGAAGGAGACGGCGCGCTTCTCGCCCTTGCCCTGCCGATTGGAGCAGTTCACGGCCGCACAGCAGATCACCATTGCGGGCCTTGGCCCAGCCGCGCCGCCAGGCCCCGGCCCTCGCCGCCCGCCCGCCCGCGGACCGCCCCGAGGGAGGGAGCGCGGCGGCGACACGGCTCGGGACGTGGGCCGGCCCGCGGCGTCCGCGCCGTACGGCAAGATGGAGGCGCAGACGCCCGCCGCGGGCCCGCCCCCGCCCCTGCCCGCGTCCTAGCCAGGCGCGGGTTCGGGTGTCTTCGGGACCAGCGGGGCGCAGCCGGCCCCTCGCAGCGTCCGCCGGCAGGCGGGCAGGCGGGCGGTGGAGTCGCCCCGGCGGGGCCAGACCGTACGGCGACATGGGCGCGCCGGGCACGTCCGTACCGCAAGATGGCTGCTCGGACAGGGACAGAGCCCGCCCCTGCCGCTTGGACAACTGCTCCCGGGTCCTCTAAGAGGAGGAAGCGCCACCCATGGCACGCAGTGTCCCGTCGGACAGCAGAGCGAGCCGTCGTCCCGCGACACGACCCCACGCCGCTCGCAGGGCGCCCCGGGCTCGCGTTGGCCCGGCCGTACGCCAAAATGGCGGCTCCCGCGTATTTCCGCTTGCGCGCCGTATCCTCTTTGCCGCCTGCCGCGCGCCCCGATTGGCCCCCGCGGCGTCCCGTCCCCGCGTCGCGCTGCGGGCCAGTCGGAGCGACGCCGCTTGGGTCAGTCGGCGGCCGGACTGGGAAGATGGACGCAGGTGAGGAGTTGCCGGGGGCCTGCCTTTCCGCAGGAGGTGCTCGCCTTATCATCGGCCTCCGCTGCTCGGGGCCGGGCTGCCGCGACTCGCTCCTGGGCACACCGGTGCGGGCCAGGCTGGGCCGGGGCGGCGGGCGCTGCGGGAGCGCGGGGCGGTGTTGGTGGGTGTTGGGTGGTGGGTGGTGGGCGGTGGGCGGTGGGCGCGGGAGGGGGACGGCGGCGCTCTGCGCCGCGGAACCGGCTGTCGGTTGGCCTGGAGCTTCTGCTGCTTTTCTGGTCCCGCCCGGAGCGCTCTGGAGGTTGTGGCTGCACAGGCCCTTGCGCCAGGTCGGCCGTGGAGAGCGGTGGAGCCTGCCGGGCGGGGAGTGGCGCGGCGGCGGACGGGGCGGCCGCGGTCGGAACCGGGAATGTCAGCGGTGGGCGAAAGCGTGGCCTTCCCGCAGCTGAGCGTGAAGGGATGGAAATTCTTTAACTTTTATGAAGTTATTGGTAGGTTGGGGCGAGAAATGTGACATATTCATTACAATATACGTATCTTTTTTGTTTTTGTTTTCAATTTAGTAACCAGTAGGTCCTCCAAGCTGCTTTTCCGTGACGAGAAAGAGAAACAGTGAATTTGTGTCATCGGGTCTTAGTTTCTTGGGTTCATGAGAGAGAGATTGTGTGTGTGTGTGTGTGTGTGTGTGTGTGTGTGTGTGTGGAGTGTTGGTGGTTTTGCCTATTCTTTCGTGCTTCCGCTCCATTTTTGCTGGCAAGATAGTTTTAAGTCAGTACCAAACCCATCGCTTGCCCAGTAGCCCTAAAACAGAAGTTTTAGCCCATTCATTCTTTTGGGAACTGATTTGCCTTTTATCAAGTATCCCCCTTCTGTAAAGAAAGATTTTCATCTGGTTTAATTCTGTCATTCTGAATGTCATTCTTTACTTACTATTTTTCTGGCAGCTACAACACGAATTTATTAAGATCTGAGTAGGAAAACTGTAATGTGTATTGCCAATGTCTGTTTAAATGATTTGTAGCAGCTCCCCACTTAAATGTGGTAGGTGGTTGGAGGAAACAGGAGCCCTGACTCCCTAAGGAGCATGTGTATCTTCTGAAGTTTGTGTTTTAGAATAACTGTCAGACACGGTTGTACTATTCGCAGCTGTGTACTATTTGTTGTTTACTATTTTACAACTGTTGTATTATATCTTATTAGGTATTATTGTTTGTGATGTAGGATTTTTCTCAGCCACTTTGCCAGCCAGAGACCTCCAGCTGGCGAGGCCCCTGCCCAGGCCTTGCTTGGGTCCGGGCTCGCCGCAGGAGATGCCCTGTCTACTTGGCCCACCGGGTGGCACCTGGTTTGCACTCTGGCACGGATACCATGGCCGCCATGACTTCATGCTCAGCCCCTGGCGGGAGTGGGTGTGTGGGTGAGTGAGTGCCGGGTCCCGCCAGCTGTTTCAAGTGCAGACACCAGAGTGGGACCTGCAGAGCTTACAGCTAGACGTGTGGCAAGCAACTCCCACAGCGGACTCCAGCATCCAGACAAGGGGGCAGTGGATTCTGGTGTCCAGACAAGGGGAAGGTAGTAGCGCCCAAGCAGGGATGCTTGCAACCCTGAAGCCTAAGAGGGGGTGTTGCAAAGTGTCAACAGCCCTGTCACTCCCATTGTCCTGCTCCAGGCTATAGCTCTGGGGCTAGCTCCATCCCCCCAGCTGCTTCACATTGCTGTGGGCTGTCACGTGGGGCGACTGCCCTTTCCCGGCAGACGGCCGAGGGCCACAGTGTTACAGCTTTCTTTGTACCTGCATTCATTAGGTCCTTAGTTCTTGTCCCACGTCCAAGAAGAATGAGATTACACCGACAATCGAAGAGTGAGGAGGGTGGAGAATAGTTTTATTGAGTGATGAAACAGCTGTCAGCAGAGAGGGGACTCAGGGGTGGTCTTCCACCCAAAGTTGGGTGGTCTCCCTTGGTGTGGCTGGGTCCAGGGCTTTTATGGGCTCAGAATGGGGAGTGTGTGCTGATTTGTTTGTGAGTATGCAAAAAAGGCTAAAACAAAGTCACCACTCAAAGATGGGCACAACAGTGTAATAAACCAATTAGAGAAGGGTAAGTATATGTAAAATAGGTGAAGGGTGGGGATTAATTAGAGGAAAGCGCACCAAACAGGAAGAGAGGTTTGCAGTCCAGTCTGTGGATTTATCGGAGACTCGTTGCTTGGCTTTCAGGCTTTAAACTGTGGCTTGAAGGTTGGGTTTCACTGGTGACTCGCCCCTCTCTGCCTAGGATTTGTCTCCCCCCTGCCTCTATCATTTCGATACCTTGATGCTGGAGTATCATATGAGAGACTTGGTTAAGGTCAAAAAGAGAGTTCAGTGTTGATCACATGACCTAAAATATGAAAATCATCATGTTCAAGTTAGGAGAACAGGTATGTTATTACATGATGATAGTTTTTGTCTTTTATTTTCTCTTGACAACCATATTGACACGATGATACTTTAATAGGACACGGGATGCTGCTGCATCCGGAATCAGAGTAGGAAAGTTGCTTGCATTTAAAGGTCTCTGTTTATGCTAATAAAAACATTTATGATGTTTGTAGGATATGGGGAATTTTCCTTCTTACTTGATGCTGTATTGCCTTTCAGGGATGATTAATGATCTGCCCTCCTCTAATCTCTAGAGTTCTTGAAGATTCTGCCTTCCTTGACCATGTGTAATACAGTTTCTGTTTGTTCTGATATTCATTCAATACACTGTTTATTACTGACTGTCAGGTATGTGTTAGGCATTGTTCTAGATGCTAGGACTAGAAAAGTAACAACATAGATGAAAACCATTGCCCTGGGGTAGCTAACGTTCTAGACATGAGACCAGCATTAGCAGCGAGGTGCGTGGCTCCTGGGGGACAGTGACTTGGACCGAGGATGAGGAGGATCAGAATTGTAGCCAGGATGGCCAGGAAGGGTCTCACTTTGAAGGTGAAGTTTTGACCAAGCCTTAAGCAGTGTAGGAGGAAGGGCAGGTAGGAAGAGCCTGGTGTGGCTAGGGTGCAGCAGGTGGTGGAGGGAAAAGCAGGAGCTGAGGATAAAGAGGTGACTTAGGTTCAGTAGTGGTGCCTTGCCAGGTCATAGTGAGGACTTCAGTGTTTATTCTGAATAGGATGGCAACCCTTCGGAAGGTTTTGTTCAAGAGGAGGAGTAACATGATAGACTGTTACTCAGTCTATCAACAGAGATGCTCACTCTGGCATCTCTTTTGAGAATGTACTGCAGAGGGGCAAGGGCAGAGGCAAGGATTCCAGCTAAGAGACTGTTGAACAAGCTAGCAAGGAGATGCCAGTGGCTTAGTTCACGGTGGGTAAGAGGTTGACTTCTGCATGTGTTTTGGAGGTTGAGACAATATAATTCGTTTATAGATTGGAAGTTGGGAGAGGGATGGGTAGAGAGGGAGGAGTTAAAATGTCCCCAAAGTGTATGACCTGAGCTAAGAAACTCAGATGGGGAAGACTTGGGGAGGTCCTGCCTGGTGGGAAGCTTTCTGTTGCGAGTTTGGATTTATGTGTGTTGAATGTGAGGCGCCTGTTAGACATCCTTGTAGCAATGTTCAGTGGGCTTTTGGGTCTGCAGGTTTGGAGCTAAAAGAATAAGCCTGGGCTGGAGGTAGACTGGAGTTCGCATCAGATGAGGTTACCCAGGGTCTGAATGTGGGTGGCAAAGGAAAGAGGCCAAGGGCCTCTGCGGGTATGGGGAGGTCCAGGAGGTGGCAGGCAGACCACGGTGTGGCTGTGTTCTCCACCAGTTCCAGCACTGTCCCTAAAAGCACGCTCCCTATTCAGAGGACTGGCAGGTGCCAGCACTTAAATAGCCAGACTGCCATTCCTTGAGGACAGAGCTGGTATCTTGTGCTTGCATCACTTGTGTCTGGCATGTGGTTGGTAATAAAAAAAAAACAACTTGAATTAATGATAACCTACACATTCTCCTATTATAAAAACTTCCAGTGTGTAGAGTTTAACATAAATCCTGTATGTTAGCATGACATGTAATGAATGCAGAGGCTGCTGGGGAGTGGGTTTGAATGTGCACGTTCTGCCCAGTGTGTGCACTGAAACTGTTTTCTAGTTTTCTGATGTAGCTAAATTTGGAGTTCTTTTCTCTCTTTCTCTATTTTCATTCAGGGCTGAACTACTAGCATTCTCATGTAAACTCTTGGGGATTTTAAAAAAAGGAGTAATCGTATGCAAACTGTTATCTTAAAGCTAACAGTTTTCTAAAGGAAAAGAAGAACCCTTTGTTGAATTTATAAAATATAAATCTTTTGGAAAATAACTTCTAAGTGTTTTAGGAAGATTTCTTCGAAATGAAGTGCTTTACAGCAAGCTCTTAAATTTACTTGTATGTTTTTTGTAGTTCTCCCTGGTTGAATGAAGTGTAATTGGTACTAAATGGAGAGAAGTTGGTTAAATTCATTGAGTCCAATTCCCGACATTTCTGCCTGTCAGATTAATAATATTAAGTCACATTTGTTTCTAATGGAATTACTATGTTATTAAAATGCCATCTGCCCTCTTCTGCTTGTGATCGCAGAAGTCCCAGGGAAGAGGTGTGGAAAATCATGTGTCTGGGATCCAGCTGACCAAATGGGAGAACTGCCTCTAAGGGAGACTCTTTCTTAAGGTGTACAGTACCTCTCCGTCTTTTTTTTTTTTTTTTTTTTTTCTCCAGATGGAGTCTCACTGTCGCCCAGACTGGCTGGAGTGCTGTGGCTCTATCTTGGCTCACTGCAGCCTCTGCCTCCTGGGTTCAAGAGGTTCTCCTGCCTCAGCCTCCCGAGTAGCTGGGATTACAGTTGTGCACCACCATGCCCGGCTAATTTTTAAAATATTTTTAGTAGAGATGGGGTTTCACCATGTTGGCCAGGCTGTTCTCGAACTTCTGACCTCAAGTGATCTGCCCACCTCGGCCTCCCAAAGTGCTGGGATTACAGGCGTGAGCCACCACACCCGGCCTACCTCTTCATCTTGTTCCTCCTGTGTGTCATCTTATTTTGATTTTTTTGAGGCAGGGTCTCACTTCATCGCCCAGACTGGAGTACAGTGTGGCAGCCACAGCTCATTGCAGCCTTGGTCTCCTGGGCTCAAGTGATCTTCTTGCCTCACGTTCCTCAGTAGCTAAGACTACTGGTGTCCACGCCTAGCTAATTTTTTTTTTTTTTTTTAAAGAGAGACAGGATCTCCCTGTGTTGTCCAGGCTGGTCTCAAACTCCTGGGCTTAAGTGATCCTCTCATCTTGGCCTCTTAACGTGCTGGGATTACAGGCATGAGCCACCGCACCTGACCTTGCATGTTATCTAATTTCAAATTAAAATCCTTACCTGGGAGTCTGGAGATGGGGTGTGTGTGTGGGGGGGTGTGTGTGTGTGTGAATGTGTATGTGTGTATATATATATTTTTTTTCTCTGTCGTCCAGGCTGGAGTGCAGTGGTGTGATCTCAGCTCACTGCAACAGGGTTTTGCCATGTTGGCCAGGCTGGTCTTGAAACCCTGACCTCAGGCAATCCACCCACCTTGACCTCCTAAAGTTCTGGGATTACAGGTGTGAGCCACTGCGCCCGGCCAATGGGTATTTTTTTCGAAGCTTGACTCCTTTTCTGTCAGGGGCTGCATGAATTACCTTATAAATCACATGACACAGCATGTGAAGATGGTGGAATTATGACGGGCTGTGAAATAAGGCAAGGAAACCTCTCCATGGAGAATCGCTGAGGCAGCTGGCCTGAGGCCTAAGTGGATCTCATTCATCTGAGAGTCAGTGAAGGAGCCTGGCCAGGCGTGGTGGCTCACACTTGTAGTCCCAGCACTTTGGGAGACTGAGGTGGGTGGATCACTGGAGCCCAGGAGTTCGAGACCAGCCTGGTTAACATAGCGAAACCCCACCTCTACAAAAAAATACAAAAATTAGGCATGATGGTACATGCCTGTAGTCCCAGCTACTCAGGAGGCTGAGGTGGGAGGATCCCTTGAGGCTGGGATGGGGAGGTTGCAGTGAGCTGAGATCACACCACTGCACTCCAGCTTGGGTGACTGAGCCAGACCCTGTGTCAAAAAAAAGAAGGAACGTTTGAGAATGGAATCATCGTGTTGGTCGATCTGCAAATGTTAGTGATTGTGAGCGTTAGTTTTGCACCCATTGTGGGTTCTCACCCCACTGGGAAAACTGGTGGCTGTGCCCCATTTCGTGGGTGAGGAGACTGATGCTGGAAGAAGTCCAGGCTTGTGTCTGTCCTGTAGCTATCGAGCAGGCTCTCAGACTCCAGAAACAAACCTCAGTAGAAATCAGAGGTGTTGGTCAGGCGCGGAGGCTCACACCTGTAATCCCAGCACTTTGGGAGACTGAGGTAGGCTGATCATCTGAGATGAGGAGTTCGAGACCAGCCTGACCAACATGGCAGAAACCCATCTCTACTAAAAATACAAAATTAGCCAGGTGTGAAGGCACATGCCTGTAATCCCAGCTACTTGGGAGGCTGAGGCGGGAGAAGTGCTTGAACCCGGGAGGCAGAGGTTGCAGTGAGCCAAGATTGCGCCATTGCACTCCAGCCTGGGTGACAAGAGCAAAACTCCATCTCAAAAAAAAAAAAAAAAAGAAATTAGAAGTGTTAATTCCAAAAAAGTTCTCCTTCCTCCATTATAAAGTAGGATCTGGAAGGTCATAGAGGTCTCTGTACCATTCTGATGCCTCAGTCCTTCCTCCATCATAAAGTAAGATCTGGAAGGTCAGGGAGTCTCTGTACTGTTCCGGATGCCTCAGTCCACGGCTCCTTCTTGTGTCTTCCTCTTCAGCTGGAGCTGTGAGGGTGTCCAGGAGGAGTGAGTTCTGCCCGGAGGGCCTGCCTAGCGCATTCCCTCCTGTCCTCCATGAGAGGGACAACGTGGGCCCCCCCAGAGTACAGGGAAGCCGTCCTCATAACTGAAGGGATGCGAGTCTGAGTCTTCGTTGGCTCTGTTGTAGGAATTGCTGCAGGTCTCTCTGGTCCTTGGAGCCAGCCCGTGAAGCCGGGCGGCAGGCTCTTGCTCTCTAAATGCCGTCACTGTCTCGGAGGAAGGTGTGTTATGTTGGATTCAGCGTTAATAGAGACTCACGTTTGGTTGGGTGTCTGTTGACCTTGTACTCTGCTGTACCTCTGCTTACATAATACGTCCATCCATGCCGGGTCTTGACTGCTCACCCGTTTCAGTGGTTTGAGAAGGCTGGCCTTGAGAGAGCGGTCGCTGCTCCTGTGTGGTTTAGAGCTCTTCCTGCACCTTGTCCGTCTCACAGCGAGGACATCAAGTCACAGGACGGTCACTTGCCTGGAAGGCTGCGTGGCTGCTCAGTGGTGGGCTCAGACTTCTGACTCCACAGCTGGTGCTCTGCTGTCAGGAATGTGCTCCAGGTGTGACGTGCAGACACTCCCCACTCGCAGCGTCCTCCACGGTACAGAGAGGAGGGCGCGGTGTGGTGGGAGAAGCAAGGGATCGTGTTTTCAGTGTGTCCGCAGCTAGTCCTAGGGGAATGTGTGACTCACTCCCAACAGAGGGCAGGATTCTGGGGAGGGCTGGAGTGCATTTCTCCAGACGGAGGAGCAGCGCAGCTTGGGGCACAGTGGTGTGGGAGCCCTCCTTAGGGACCCCATGGGTCATGTTTGCCGCGGCTGTGCTGCTCCTGTTCACCACCAAGCACTGTGACTGCTCCTTGGTTTTGCTCCCCTCGGGTTTCCTGTCTCCTTGATGGTTTATGCAGTGAGGAATCTGAGGCCACACACCGGTAGTTTTCCCAGTTACAGCTGGAGGTGTGGTGGTGTATTCGAACTTAATGGAACACCTCTTATTCTCTTCACTCTGAAGTTGGCTTCCTTGCCTATAAAGTTTACTAATAAATCTAAGAAATACAACGACTTTGCATTTTACTGCTGCCATGTTGAAAATCTCGCAACTTCACAGCTGCTCAGGCCTCGTTACCCTACTTTCAGAGGAAGCCTTTTTCCTTTTCTTATCTACTTCTCTCATTCCTTTATCATTTATGTTTTTAATATGGGAAACTAGACATCCTGTTTCTCAGTTTCCAGATTCTGATACTACAGACTGCTATTGATTCAACAATATGGTCCTTTTCCCAATGACATACACCACATTCTTCTGAAATACAGATGGTTTCCAAACTACCATGGTTTGACTTACAGTTTTTTGGCTTTACGAGTGTAAAAGCAGTATGCATTCTATAGAAACCATACTTATGTTTTGAATTTTGATCTTTTCCTGGGCCAGCAATATGCCCCCAGTTACTCTGGAGATGCCAGAGAGCTCCTTGTCAGCCAGTGATGAGGGGGGAATGACCCCTGCTCTACAGGGCACTGTGTGGCCAGGTGAGTTTGCCCAATTGTAGGCTAAGGTAGGTGTTCTGAGCACATTTAAGGCAGGCCAGGCTACGCTGTGACGTTAGGTAGGTTACATGTATTCAATTTTTTTTTTTTGAGATAGAGTTTCACTCTGCCACCCGGGCTGGAATGCAGTGGCGTGATCTCAGCTCACTGCAGCTACGCCTCCTGGGTTCAAGCGATTCTCCTGCCTCAGCCTCCTGAGTAGCTGGGACTATTGGCGCCTGCCACCACGCCCAGGTAATTTTTTGTGTTTTTAAAAGAGATGGGATTTCACCATGTTGACCAGGCTGGTCTGGAACTCCTGACCTCAGGTAATTCCTTGGCCTCCCAAAGTGCTGGGATTACAGGCGTGAGCCACTGTGCCTGGCCTCAGTGCATTTTTGACTTAAGTATTTTCAACTTACAATGGGTTTATTGGACATGATCCCATCCTGAGTTAAGGAACATCTGTAGTCTACAAAGAGATACTTGCCAAAGTGTTCATTTAGTTCTGCTGTACTTTAAATAAAAGATATGTGTATCTTGAGTTCAAAGCTGATGCCTTGGAATGGTCTCAAACATGAGAAGAATGTTCCAACAGCAAGATGGAATCATTGTCCTGCAGCGTTGAAATTAGACCGGTGGTGTTTGCATCCTTTTTCCTTGAGAATAAATTTTCTGGATTTTAGTCTATATACTGAATAAAGCCTAGAGGTCAAAGAATAGCAGGGACTTCTGAAGATTCAGGAGTGGCTTTAGAGAGATAGCGGGGACATCATGATGGTTTTCAGCTCTTTAAAAAGATAGGTGTGGGTCAGGTGCGATGGCTCACACCTGTAATCCCAGCACTTTGGGAGGCCAAGGCAAATGGGTCACTTGAGGTCAGGAGATCGAGACCATCCTGGCCAACATGGTGAAACCCTGTCTCTACTAAAAATACAAAAATTAGCCGGGCATGGTGGCGGGTGTCTGTAATCCCAGCTACTCGGGAAGCTGAGGCGGGAGAATTGCTTGAACCTGGAAGATGGAGGCTGCATGCAGCCAAGATCATGCCACTGCACTCCAGCCTGGGCAACACAGTGAGACTCCATCACAAAAAAAAAAAAAAGGCATGGACCTTAATTCATCCCAACTCAGTTTTTGTAATCATGTGCAGAAACAAGTAACCTTATATATATAAAAAGGTGGGAGAGAATGTAAACTTGGACTTTATTTATTCACAGTCACCAAGCAGTTTGGTTGATACTGTCTCTGAAAGCATGGACAAGTGAAATGTGTAAGAGCAGAGCTCTTGGGGGCCAGGTGCAGTGGCTCATGCCTGTAATCCCAGCACTTCAGGAGGCTGAGGCGGGTGGATTGCTTGAGCCTAGGAGTTTGAGAGCAGCCTGACAACATCATGAGACCCCATCTCTACAAAAAATACAAAAATTAGCTGAGTGTGGTGGCACATGCCTGTAGTCTCAGCTGCTCAGGAGACTGAGACTGGAGGATTGATTGAGCTTGGGAGTTTGAGGCTGCAGCAAGCTGTGATTGCACCACTGTACTGCAGCCCCGGTGACCACATGAGACCCTGTCTCCGGAAAAAAAAAAAAAAAAAGGAAAAAAAAAGAGCAGAGCTCTTGGACAAAGCCCTGCTGTGGAAAGCTTGCTTCATCTGGCTCCAGCCACTCCACAACGCCTGTCTTCTTGCTCAGGAAGCCACAGCACTGCTCTAGGAAAAGGGCAGAGAGGGGCCGGGGTCTCCCACAGCTGAGAATCCTTTAAACGATGCCCGTAGGGCCCTCTGCTGTGGATTTGGTAGTTCTGCCTGCACCGAGGGAGATGCTTGCAGGTACTTCCAAACCCTGTTTGGGAATTAGCTGCGCATACAATTCAGGCTTTTAGGTCTAATAAAATGTGTGTGCCTTTGACCCTGTGGTTCTGAGTCCTTGATGTTAATGACAGAGCTGACATTGGAGCCCTTCTGTCTGCCAGCCAGCACCTCGTTGGAAGTGTTTCATGGAAACGTCACAGCCACATGCTGAGGCTGTCCTGTAATTATCCCATTTTATGGATGAGGGAACATTCACACCTAGAAGTTAAGTAAGTGGTCCAGGAAACTACAGTTTACCAGTACCCAGGCTGGGCTTTGACTTCGGACTGCCCCCTGCCTCTGTGCACAGCACGAAGTACACACACGATGCTTTGTAGTGTCAGCTTACATGGAGATCTGTGTTTCCGTAGAATGCCGCGGAAACCACGGGCATAGTATGATTTCACCTATGAACCTGCGCATAAAGACTCTGGAAGGAGTCATTGCTGGGCCACGAGGCTTCACGTGATTTGTGTATTTTTGTAGTCTTCAGTATTGTTTTATAATTAGCGTGTCATTCATCTCGAAGTGTGGGGTGGTTATCAAATAGTAAATTTAGATGTGGGAGAAATTTATAAGTGATTGATTTTCAAAAGATTGCTATGAAGTTGCTGGTGAAGGATGAGTGATCAGGCACCATCAGAGCTGGAGAGGCAGCAGATGAGGGTTGTGTGTTCCCGGTTGCCTGAAGAGTAGCTGGAGAGAGATGCCTCTGGTGCCAGCCCAGCATACGCGATGTGCATCTCGTCACGTGGGTGTTTGGGCTGGTGCCTTGCTGCTGGCTGGCGCCTTCTTTTCAGGAACATTGTGGGACATGGGTATCCTCAGCCACAGTTTTGTGGACAGGAAGACCCTAGGCCTCTCTAGTTTCTTTTTTTTCTTCTTCTTTTTGAGATGGAGTTTCACTCTTGTCGCCCGGGCTGAAGTGCAGTGGCGCAATCTCAGGTCACTGCAGCCTCCACCTGGATTCAAGTGATTCTCCCGTCTCAGCCTCCCAAGTAGCTGGGATTACAGGCGCCCGCCACCATGCCCGGCTAATTTTTGTACTTTTAGTAGAGACGGAGTTTCACCATACTGACCCACGCTGGTCTCAAACTCCTGGCCTCAGGTGATCTGCCCACCTCGGCTTCCCAGAGTGCTGGGATTATAGGCGTGAGCCACTGCACCTGGCCTAGTTTTTTAACTGAAATAAAACAGTAAGATGGCGTGCAGGGCTCATTAGCGCAGCGGGTAAACACCATGACTCTGCAGCCAGCCACCACCTCAGAAAGTGGGGTGTTGCCGGCCGGGTACGATGGCTCATGCCTGTCATCCCAGCACTTTGGGAGGCCGAGGCGGGCAGATCCATAGGTCAGAAGATCGAGACCATCCTGGCTAACATGGTGAAACCCCGTCTCTACTAAAAATACAAAAAATTAGCCGGGCGTGGTGGCGGGTGCCTGTGGTTCCAGCTACTCGGGAGGCTGAGGCAGGAGAATGGCGTGAACCCTGGAGGCAGAGTTTGCAGTGAGCGGAGATCACTGATGCCACTGCACTCCAGCCTGGGTGACAGAGCAAGACTCCATCTCAAAAAAAAAAAAAAAAAAAAGAAAGTGGGGGTGTTGCCACATGGAAGTGGTGGCAGTGCTTTTCTGGTAGCATTGTTGGAATGAAAACAGGTTCAGTCCTTGATTACTAGGCTCTTTGTACCCAGGTACCTCTGGGGACTTGGCAGAGAGTTCGATCTCTCAGTGTCCAGGGGTGGACTTCCTACCTAGGAGTAGCACCGCATTCTTCTCCAGCACCTGCTCCTAACCAGGAAATTGGGGTAGACCAGAACCCCTAGTCTTCCCAGCAGCTCAGTGTTTCTTGCCCCAGAGCATGTGCCTTCATCACAGTGACTCTGAACATGCTGACAAGGTGCCATTTGGTAAACCTTAGGATGGCCATGAAAAATGACTCCTTGTTCTGTTTCTTCTGTGGCTTCCCTTGTGAGCAAAGATGAAGGGGGTGGTTTCATTTTATTTTTGTCCTTTACGTTTTAAACATGTTTTAAGTCTAAAGTAAGTGCTCAAATCGGGTGGCTTTTTATTTTATTTTTTTGCTTTCTTGCCCCTCAGGTTGGCCCCTAGCTTGGCCTCACCCTCGTGTCAGCTGTTAGACACTGACTCAGTGGCTCAGAATATGAAAGGCTCAGGGAGTAGCATGCTGGCCCCGCCTCCCTGTCCCCGTACCTTAGCGGAGCAGCTGCCCAGCAGAGCCTTCTGCACTTTCCCAAGAGTTTACTCCATCCATGGTGGGTGTCTTGGTACGCCCGAGATTCGAGACGGTGTGCTGCTGTTGCAAGAATTTACGATTGTTCTCTTCAGCACAGAAGTGCTATAGGGCCGGGCGCGGTGGCTCAAGCCTGTAATCCCAGCACTTTGGGAGGCCGAGACGGGCGGATCACGAGGTCAGGAGATCGAGACCATCCTGGCTAACATGGTGAAACCCCGTCTCTACTAAAAAATACAAAAAAAAAAACTAGCCGGGCGAAGTGGCGGGCGCCTGTGGTCCCAGCTACTTGGGAGGCTGAGGCAGGAGAATGGGGTGAACCCGGGAGGCGGAGCTTGCAGTGAGCTGAGATCCGGCCACCGCACTCCAGCCTGGGCGACAGAGCCAGACTCAGTCTCAAAAAAAAAAAAAAAAAAAAAAGAAGTGCTATAAATGGTTCTTTTGATACTAGTTTATGAAATTATAAATGTCTGATAATTGTGCGTCTTTGGTTTCAACAGCCACTCTGACCTACGACACTCTCCGGTTTGCCGAGTATGAAGATTTTCCGGAGACCTCAGAGCCCGTTTGGATACTGGGTAGAAAATACAGCATTTTCACAGGTATCGGCTGTACTGGAGCCCACCCTGGTCTGACCGCTTGGCCTGCAGAAGCATTTTGTGATCATTGTTCTCTGCTAACTCTGCCATAACATGTGACTTGCAAACTTAAGGCGTTGTGTGTGTGTGTGTTTTTTTTTCTTTTAAACAACCTCTAGAAAAGGACGAGATCTTGTCTGATGTGGCATCTAGACTTTGGTTTACATACAGGAAAAACTTTCCAGCCATTGGTAAGTACTCTGTTTTATTACAACACGGGACAAAATATACATGTTTTTAGGAAAGAGGAAAACTTACGCTTGTAGATTTGACTTCAATATGCCACGTACTTCATTTGAATCTTCACAGCAATCCTGGTTAAATGAATTGGCCGCGGCCTCCCTTGTAGTAGTGGCAGAGCTAGAATCCACGGCCTGACTCCAGGCCAGTGTATTTTCAACTGCAAATCACAATTTATTCCTGCAGCTGGAAGTCAGTATCATGAGTCACGACCAACATTGTTTTAAATGTAGGACGGAATGGCATAGAAAACTGTGTGTCCGCCGTGGGCAGGCAGCATGTTGCTTCAGGGATTTTAGTTTTAGTTGCGTATTTGAATGTGTGTTCTGGGTCACAGCTCTGCAACGTGTTTCTTACTTAGGTCCAGAATGTTTGGAAGCCATTCTCTGTAGCCCTCGTCTTTTTTAGTATTTTCCACACTTACCTGTGGGGAGATTTGAAGGGCCAGGTGAATGTGACATGTTTTTATGTAACGCTAAAGTACGTTCTGTTAAAAGCCATTCATCAGTGTTGTATGCCCTGGAGCTGGAAGGAGATGGGGACTGGTTCTCAGCCTTGCTCTCACCAGCGGAGAACTGAGGCCGGAGGTGAGGGCTGGGCTGGCGTCACGCTTCCTCAGTGCCGGGTCAGGGTTTGGTCCCTCTTCTAGGGGTAGTTTCATTCTTTATCCTAAAGTGAGGTGGAAGTCAAATAGCCACAGTGGCTTGACGTTGGAGAACACTGACGCGTAGGGACATACGACAGTGTCTCCTTGGGTTGATATTTAATGACACACCTTGTCAGATGTACCCTGGGAATATTGATATTTAGTGATATATTTTAATGACACACCTTGTCAGATGTGCCCTGGGAATATTGATATTTAATGATATATTTTAATGACACACCTTGTCAGATGTGCCCTGGGAATAGCTGCTCGTTCCACAAGGGCTTGTTTTGCAGCTGCACTTGCTCTCTGGGCGGCCTTGGATGCAGGTTTGTCCCCAGCCTCCATCTCCTTCACAGCCACCCTGCTGCGTGCTGGGAAGGAGAACAGGACTGGAGCGAAGCCTTTCTGGTTTGGCAGAGGCCCTGTGGAGGAGGTAGAAGCTGGGGATGAACCCTGCAGATGAAGCAGCCCTATTGCAGTCCTGAAGGTCAAGTGTGGTGTGTTTCCTTCTTAGCCCCACAGAGATGATTTGTTAAAATTATTAATTCATTTTTTTAATAGATGGAGTTTCGCCATGTTGCCCAGGCTGGACTTGAACTCCTGGGCTCAAGCAATTCTCCCTCAGCCTCCTGAGTGTCTGGGACTACAGGTGCACACCAGCACGCCTGGCTCTGAGATAAGTTTTTATCAGCAGTGGAGCGAAGGTGATCATGGGCACTGCTGATTGGGTTGTCGGTGGGTGACAGCCACCACTACCCCAAGACACAGGGTTTATCGTCCTTGCCAGTGCGTGGAGAAGCTGCCGGAAGCCCAAAGGTGGGCACAGGGCGAACCTTGTGGTCTGACCCCTGAATCTCTGTTTCTCACTGTGGTGTGCAGCCACCGGCCAGCCTCTTGCCTGCCACACAGGTGGCCCTCTCTGTTGTCACTGCTATGCGGTGGCATTCCACTGGACCCCTGCTATGGACTGGCAGTGTTTCCCACGTGCCTGTCACATGCCGCGCGGTTCCATGGTGCATGTTGTTCATCTTTCTGGGCCCCAGGGAGTGGCTGTGAGGGAAGGGCCCAGGCACCGGTGCTGGAAGGGCTGAGTTGCCGTGCTTGTGGCCCTTCCGGTGCTCTCGGCAGCACTGGTTGTCATCAAACCTTTGAATTTCTGCCTTTCTGGTAATTGGAAAATGACTTGTCTTGTTTAACTTTGCATTTTCTGGATGACTTATGGGGGTCAGTGTCTTCATATGTTTGTCAGACCTTCTTTTTGCTCCGTGACTGACTTGTTCATGTGTTTTGCCCATTTTGAGGAGGTTGTCGGGACATTTCACTCTCCAGTAAATGTGGCCCTTGGCGTTACTGAGTCCTAAGAGGTGTGTTTTGCCCCAAGTGGAGCTGATGGATGAGGGAGTCGGTGCCTGTGGTGTGGGACTGACCTGCTGCCTCCTGCCAGTGGGCTTGTGGCCTGTGGGGCCATCTGGCCATGAGCACTTCTCTCTGTCTGCCATGACAGGGGGGACAGGTCCCACCTCGGACACAGGCTGGGGCTGCATGCTGCGGTGTGGACAGATGATCTTTGCCCAAGCCCTGGTGTGCCGGCACCTAGGCCGAGGTGAGTCACAGCCTTGGGGAGGGCGCATATCAGGAAGCAAAGGGGACTGTGGGGTCAGGGCTTTTTAGAGCAGGTCACAGGTAAAACACAAAGTAGAAATTGAGGTTTTCTTGAATAATGAGCCACTTGTTTTGATTTAAAAAACTGACTTTAAAGAATGCTGATAAATCAGCCTGGGCAACGTGGCAAGACCTCGTCTCTACAAAAAATATAAAAATTAGCCAGGCGTGGTGGCTCCTGCCTGTAGTCCCAGCTACTCAGGAGACTGATACGGAGAATTGCTGGAACCCGGGAGATGGAGGCTGCAGTGAGCTGAGATTGCGCCACTGCACTCCAGCCTCTGCAACAGAGTTAGACCCTATCTGGAAAAAAAAGATGAATGCTGATAAATGTTTTAAATTGCTGAAACTGTTTTCTGTACAGATTTGTTTTGATAACTTGGCATATATGTATTTGAAATCCTGGAGAACATGGGTTTTTACTTTTAAAAGATTCTGGTCGGGCATGGTGGCTCACGCCTGTAATCCCAATACTTTTTTTTGCTGAGACGGGTGACCTTGTGATCCAAGGTCAGGAGATCAAGACCATCCTGGCCAGCATGGTGAAACCCCATCTCTACTAAAAATACAAAAATGAGCTAGGCGTGGTGGCACACGCCTATGGTCCCAGCTACTTGGGAGGCTGAGGCAGGAGAATCGCTTGAACCCGGGAGGCGGAGGTTACAGTGAGCCGAGATTGCACCGCTGCACTCCAGCCTGGGTGAGAGAGCGAGACTCTGTTTCCAAAAAAAAAAAAAAAAGAGATTCTGAAAAAGGTTTGGATACCATCTGTATCTTGAGTGAAAGTGAAGACTTGTTTGGGAGGCCGAGACGGGTGGATCACGAGGTCAGGAGATCGAGACCATCCTGGCTAACACGGTGAAACCCCGTCTCTACTAAAAAATAAAAAAAAAACTAGCCGGGCGAGGTGGCGGGCGCCTGTAGTCCCAGCTACTCGGGAGGCTGAGGCAGGAGAATGGCGGGAACCCGGGAGGCGGAGCTTGCAGTGAGCTGAGATCCGGCCACAGCACTCCAGCCTGGGTGACAGAGCGAGACTCCGTCTCAAAAAAAAAAAAAAAAAAAAAAAGAAAGTGAAGACTTGTTTCTTTTTTCTCATATTTATGGTAGAGCATACCTGTAATTTTTTTTCCAATAGATTGGAGGTGGACACAAAGGAAGAGGCAGCCAGACAGCTACTTCAGCGTCCTCAACGCGTTCATCGACAGGAAAGACAGTTACTACTCCATTCACCAGATAGGTGGGGGGCTGCAGATTGTGCCAGGCCCCCCTCCCGGGCTGTTTGGAGAGGGTGGAGTGGTCGGTGGAGTGGTCGGTTTCCCGTAAGAGATTTTCTGGTGTTGTGGGATGTGGAGCAAGAGGCTGTAAACCTGTAAACACTGCCTCTGACGGCCTGTGCACTGCTGTCATACCACCCCCGTGGCATCCCACGTCACCCCCGTCCCACCCCGGCCCAGACCCTGGGCCTTGGCCTTCCGGCTGTCCATGTGGCTTGCAGTGCCTGGTGCTCGGCACAGCCTGGGGAAATTGGCCTCACCCCATCAGTGAATGTGAATGCTCAGATTGGCGTGGAGCGATTAAAGAGGAGCTGGCCTTTCTTGCAGGCAAGGCCGGCTTTTGAGCCTGTGTTTTCACTTCCAGAAGGAAGTGGTCCCCTCATTTCCGGCTTCTCCCCTTTTCTAAGTTCATAGCGAAGGACAGTCCCCGAGACCTTGTTTGTCCCTTTACGCCTCCCCCAATCTTGTTGGGGCATGCTTCCATCTGAGGCTGGGTAGGGTGCTGTCCAGGCCTTCCTGTGATGTCTCCTGGCACCACGTGCCACCAGAGGTCAGGGCTGGGGGCATTGGGATGGTCGGGGCGGGTGTGTGTCGCTAATCTGGATCTGTTCCCTGCAGCGCAAATGGGAGTTGGCGAAGGCAAGTCCATAGGCCAGTGGTACGGGCCGAACACTGTCGCCCAGGTCCTCAAGTATGTACTGAACTTCCATTGCCGGGCACGGGGCAGCAGGGATGTTCCCTGGGGGTTAAATTCTCCTTGAGTTTTTATGGCTACAGGAAATAAGGGGTCTCTAATTATTTACTTCAGGGCTCTCGGAAGGTTGCCCAGAGGTGACTATGCCAAGTGGTCTTGTGAATGGGAATTTATGTTTTCTAATCAAATGAACACCATAGTCCAGATCCTGGCTGGCAGATTGGACCCTTGCTCTTTGTCTGCTGCATGGATCCACCTGTAATGGTGGCTTCTGATGGGGTGGGCTGCTGAAGCTGGTGGGCAGCTGAAGCTGGTCTGCAGCCATCTGTGCAGGTGCCGGGCCCTTCCACCTCTGCGGGCTTGTTGGAGGCTGCCCTCTGCGGGCCTTGCCACCTGCCTTTCTCACGTTACCCGGAGACTCCCTGCAGCCGCTGAGACTCCCTGTAGCCTCGCTCGCCTTCCCATGCACATGAGCGTCTGAAAGTGCTCTCTGCACCTGCTCCGCACCTGCTTCCTCTCGCGCCTCACTCGGCCCCATTGCATGCTTCCCTCTGCGGCTTCCCCGCTCCCGCCCCCCAGATTCCTCTGAGATGGCCCTCCTGGCAGTTCCAGAAACTTGCCTGTGGTTTCAGCTTTGTGTCCACTCTTCATTCCTCTTGATCCATCCGGGGTCATTTGGTCTGATTCCAGGTGTCCCGGCATCCCAGCATTTTTGGGGAGGCTCTGGCCAGTTCCTCCAGGACCTGCCCCCTCAGGGTCTCCTCCCTACTGGTCCAAGGGCCAGCGTCTCCCCAGCCTGTCTTCAGCCATGGCTCGCTTGAAGCCTCTCCTCCTGCATCTGCCTGTTCTGTATCCCACTCGAGGTCCCCAGGCACCCCACATTCCACGTTCCTGAAATGGCCCTGTCTCCCCTCACCCACAGCTCGCTCCTCAGCACGGCAGTCACTGCCTCCACCCAGCTTTTCTGTCAGGTTCTTTGGGGTCCTGCACAAGTCCATCTCTGCCACATCCCACGTCACCCCCGTCCCACGTCACCAGTCTGCTCCTCCGTCTCCTGGGCCCGCCCTGTGTTTGGCGTGGCACCTGCTAAGTCCCCACTGCGTGCCCTTCAGAGTCCTCTGTCCAGCAGCTCCCCAGGCCCCACTATACCCCCACTCACACTTCCTCTTGCTGCTGCCTGGAGTGGCCCCATCAAGTCAGTGCTGTTTCTCTGGAAACACCAGGCCACTCACCATGCTCACTGTTTCTCCTGGTCCCCTGCCCGCTCCCCACCAGCTTCCTCCCCTGTTGCTGGATGATCCTCCCCAACCTGCAAGTGCTGCTGCACCCAAGCACACAGACGGCTTCCACAGTTACACCTGCAGGGCTGATTTGTCCCTGGACTCCAGGCTGAGGTCCAGCTGCTTATTCTGCATTTCCACCTGGGTGTCTGTGGTGCATGGTGACCTGACAGCCAGAGCTTGTGCTGGCCCCAGCCTGCTTCTCCCACAGTGGTCCTTCAGGTGTTCAAACCAAAATCTGGGATTGTTCTAGACCCCTCTTTCTTTTTGAGATGGAGTCTCGCTCTGTTGCCAGGCTGGAGTGCAGTGGCGTGATCTCAGCTCACTGCAACCTCTGCCTCCTGGGTTCAAGTGATTCTCCTGCTTCAGCATCCCGAAGTACTGGGATTACAGGCATGAGCCACCGCACCTGGCCAGGACTCCTCTTTCTTTTTTTTTTTTTTTATTTCGAGACAGAGGATAGCTCTGTAGCCCAGGCTGGAGTGCAGTGGCGCGATCTTGGGCTCACTGCTACCTCCGCCTCCTGGGTCCCGGTTCAGGCAGTTCTCCTGCCTTAGCCTCCCAAGTAGCTGGAATTACAGGCATGCACCACAATGCCCAGCTAATTTTTGTATTTTTAGTAGAGATGGGATTTCACCATGTTAGCCAGGCTGGTCTTGAACTCCTGACCTTGTGGTCCACCCGCCTCGTCCTCCCAGAGTGCTGGGATTACAGGCGTGAGTCACCAAACCCGGCCAGTTCCTCTTTCTTTCAATGGGCCCATTCAAAATATGTCCAGACTCTGACCAGTGTTCATCCTTTAACTCCCTGTGCTGGTCCAAGCCCCATCTTCTTCCTTCTTGTTGATCTTCCTTCTCTCTTTGTCATCCTAGAGTCTCTTTAGCAAATAACAGCAGAGTCATCTGCATCAGACACATTGGCCACTGCTCTGCCCTGAACCGCCCTGGCACTTCGCTGCTGACTCAGGCGGGGTGCTCTACCCCACCTCCCTGGCATAACACTTTGTGCTCCGGGGACACACCAGCCTCGGGGCCTTTGCACGTGTGGTCCCTGGCACTTGGACCCTGCTCCCCCCACACCTGCCTGGGTTGCGCCCCATGTCTGCGCAGGTACCCTTTGGCACCCAGGGGTAGCTATGTTAGTAGCGCCACTCCCCATTCCTGCGTTACTCTTCTCTGCAATGCCGACCACCGGCCCACGTGGCTGCTGCTTCCTTGTTTGCCCTTCGCCAGGTCAGCTTTGCCAGTGCCGCTGTGTCCCTTGTGTGTGGATGCATCTTCAGCGCTGCAGCTGGGCCGGAGGTGGGAGGAGGAAGGTGGTGTGGGGGTGGGGCGGGGAAGCAAGCTGTCCTCCCATCTTCTGCACTGCAGCTGGGCTGGAGATGGGAGGAGGGAGGTGGTGGAGTCGGGGGTGGGGGTCAGACTGTCCTCCCAGTGTCCCCTTTGGGCTTGAGCATTGGGAGGACCTGTGTGGCCATCCCAGTCCCGTGCTCCACCCCACCCAACTCCCCTCCACAGGTCTTCCATTCTGCTCCCAGGAGCACCAGGGCCTTGTTGCCTCGGGGGCTTTTCTGTTGTTTTACCTTTTGTTGAGGTCCTCTGACCCCACCTCCACCAGACCCAAGAGGAGATCAGAGTCCCGTTAGACTTTTGGCTGCAGAATCTGCTCTTCCTGCGGCCACGGTTCCTCCTCACTGGTGTGCACAGTCATGCTCCCCACTAAGCTGCAGGTTTCTCTGCAAGGACTCAGGTTCCTTGGTTGTCAGCTCAGCGTGTTTGGTGGAGGGGAGAGTAGAGCAGAGTGTGAAGGTGCTGGGAGGCCTTCCTCAAAGTTGGCAAAACTCAGTGTCTCAGAGCTGGGTTCATGTTCTAGTTCTTGCCTCTGTGCCAGTGAGTCCAGGAAACCAGGCTGCTCAAAACCCTCTTGCGTGTGCTCTCTGTGGAGACTGGGGCAAGGGCAGGCCCCCTGGGCCTCAGGCGAGAAGAAGCAGATTTACTCTGGGCTTTCTTCCTGTCTGTGGCATTGGCTATGCCCCGGACTTTAGGAACCTTGGCCCTTCTCATCCAAGAAGCACCTCTAACGCGAACACTGCTTCCCACAGCTGTCACTGCAAAGATGAGACGTCTTTGAATTGTGCAAAAGCTTATGGTCATTCTCCTGCTCTCTGTAGGAAGCTTGCTGTCTTCGACACGTGGAGCTCCTTGGCAGTCCACATAGCAATGGACAACACCGTTGTGATGGAGGAAATCAGTAAGTGGCTCAGGGTTTCTGTGGACAAGAAAGTTGAAATTATGGGCAGCACGTGCAGTTCCTCACCTGAGTCTCCACAGGAGCCTCGGCGAGTGTTGTCAGTTGCCCCATGCCGTGCTGGAGCTCCGTGGGGCCTGCATGCCAAGCCAGATGCACAGTGGCCCCGCTGTCCTCCCCTGGTGGTCATACCAAGAGAGGAGCGCCCAGGCTCTCTGGAGGCCGAGACTGGGTATCTCACGTCATGTTTTGTGTCTTGGTTACAAATCATTTGTGAAGGCGTGCTGTACTTAGGCGCCCTCGTGTGGGAATTCTGGTGAAGTTCTGTTGCGTGCCTTGATGTGCCGCAGAGATGCAGCAGCCCTCTGGCTGTACCATCTCGAAAGGCGTGTCGTGAAGGCAGAGCTCTCAGCTTTCTGGAAGAAAGGTCTGCTGCAACCCTGAAGGAATCTAGGCGTGGCAGCGTTTACCTCTAGGAGGAAAACTGTGGCTCAGTTTTAACAAATGGGCTCATTGAGTGAGTTCCAAATTCATGTTCCACCTTCCATGATGTAGCCAAGCTGAGAACTCTTAAAAATGCCTCACCACCTTCTTTTACTCAGGGCCACCTTTTTCCCAAGGAACTTCTCAAAACGCCCTCAATTCCAATTTTATTGAAGTTCTACAGGTACACTATTGCCTTGAATCCAGTTTTCCTTAAGAAAGAGCTCATTTAGGCCGGGCGCAGTGACTCATGCCTGTAATCCCAGCACCTTGGGAGGCTGAGGCGGGTGGATCATGAGGTCAGGAGTTCGAGACCAACCTGGCCAACATGGCAAAACCCCGTCTCTATTAAAAATAAAAAAACTAGCCAGGCATGGTGGTACGCGCCTATAGTCCCAGCTACTCGGGAAGCTGAGGCAGAAGAATCGCTTGAACCTGGGAGGCGGAGGTTGCAGTGAGCCTTGATCACGCCACTGCACTCCAGCCTGGCGACAGAGTGAGACTCCGTCTCAAAAAAAAAAAAGAAGAGAAAGACCTCATTCAGAGTCACAGCCCTAACTGTGCACAGATTCACAGCGGGAGTGGGTCCTGCCCTGTGACTGGGTGTGCCAGGTCACCGCACAGGTGTGTGCTGGGTCACAGACGCACCCCTTCCCTGCCTCTCTGTTTGATGCAGTGTGCCGCGTGTCACTGTCCGTCTTCACTGAATGTGCAGTGTGCCGCCTGTCACTGCCCATCTTTTGGATGCTTGATGGTCCCACCTTTGGCCAGTGGCCACCTCAGTCTGGCGATGTCTTTTGCTGTGTTGTGGCGTTTTTCTGGGTTAAGCAGATGCTGCAGGTGCCTCTGAACGTTTCCTGCCTAGCCCTGGAATCAGTCTGGCTCCTCTGAGTGGGGAGTGGTGCTGAGAAACCTCAGTCCAGGCGCCGGGCATGCTCCGTGCTGCTGGAGTGTCTCCCCCATCACTTCACCCTCCAGTTGATGAGTCCTCCGGACTCACGGGTGTGTGTAGGTGGAAGGGGTGGGAGCAAGGAAAGAGGTTGCTGAGGAGGCCCGGAGGGAGCGGGTTCCGGCTGTGCTGGCACTAGCCAGGCTGGTGGGCTGCGTGGGTACAGGCTGGCGGGCGGGTACGGGCTGGTGGGCGGGTATGGGCTGGCGGGTGGGTGCGGGCTGGTGGGTGGGTANAAAAAAAAAAAAGAGTCAGTAAAAGATATAAAGCAGAAAAGGATGGAAGAACTACAAATAGGCAACAAATATGTTTAAAAAATGTTTAGCTTCACTTAAAATGAAATAAATATGATTAAGACATTTAAGGTTGGCTTCCCCCCACACCCATGAGTTTAGCGAAGGTTAAAAATTTTAAAAGCCTGATGAAATCTAGGGTTGGCCGAAGTATGGAAAACACAACCAGTGGCCATGCCGCTTGGTGTAACCTTCCCTTTGGGCAATTCATTTAAAAGTATCAGCCCTTAAAATGTGCAATACTAGGCCAGGCACGGTGGCTCATGCCTGTAATCCCAGCACTTTGGGAGGTCGAAGTGGGTGGATCATGAGGTCAGGAGTTCGAGACCAGCCTGGCCAACATAGTGAGACCCATCTAATAAAAATACAAAAAAAATTAGGCTTGGTGGCGGGTGCCTGTAATGCCAGCTACTCGGGAGGCTGAGGCAGGAGAATCACTTGAATCTGGCAGGCAGAGGTTGCAGTGAGCTGAGATTGCACCACTGCACTTCAGCTTGGGCAAAACAGACTCCGTCTCAAAAAAAAAAAAAAAAGCAATACTCTCTGAGCCTGCAGTATTGTTTCTTTCTTTCTTTTCTTTTTTTTGTTTTGAGAGGCGCCCGGCCCTACCAGTTCTTTAGAAAAAATTATTAGAAATGTACTGCAGGCCAGGCGAGATGGCTCACGCCTGTAATCCCAGCACTTTGGGAGGCCAAGGCAGGTGGATCCCGAGGTCAAGAGATCAAGACCATCCTGGCTAACATGGTAAAACCCCGTCTCTACTAAAAATACAATAAATTATGTGAGGCTGAGGCAGGAGAATCGCTTGAACCCAGGAGGCAGAGATTGCAGTGAGCTGAGATCACGCCACTGCACTCCAGCCTGGCAACAGAATGAGACTCCATTGCAAAAAAAAAAAGGACTGGTGAGACAATGTGATATTCTTGCTCCTCCTCCCATTGTTCGGTGGGGGTATAATGTTTCTCCCATTCAATCTGGGTTGGCCCCAGTGACTTGCTTGACCAATAGAATGTAGTGAGGTGATGTCTTGGGGCTACCAAAGTGAGGTCACCCAGGTGACTTCCACCCCAGCCTCCTGGGACTTAGACCTGCTGCTGCTGAGACTGCTGTGCTGGAGAGGCCACATGTGGGTGTTCTGGCCTACGGTGCCAGCTGACGTCAGCCTTCTAGCCACCCCGGTGATCTCTGTTGTGTCACACTGGACAGGATTACCCAGTGGAGCTGCTGAAATTCCTGGCACACTGTCACACGTAACAAAATGGTTCTGGGCCGGGCATGGTGGCTCACGCCTGTAATCTCAGCATTTTGGGAGGCCGAGGTGGGTGGATCACAAGGTCAGGAGTTCAAGACCAGCCTGGCCAATTCGGTGAAAGCCCATCTCTACTAAAAATACAAAAAGTATCTAGGCGTGGTAGCACACGCCTGTAGTCCCACCTACTCAGGAGGCTGAGGCAGCAGAATTGCTTGAACCCAGGAGGTGGAGGTTGCAGTGAGCCGAGATCGTGCCACTGCAGTCCAGCCTGTGTGACAGAGCAAGGTTCTGTCTAAAAAAAAAAAAAAAAAAAAAGGTTCTTTTAAACCACTAGGTTTTCAGGAGTCTGTAAGGCGGTCTGTAAGGCGGTGATACATAATGGTGGCAGATACACGCAGTTATATGTATAGCCATGTTCATTAGAGCATGATTTATGATACTGAAAGATTGGGGACATCTGTAAGGAGTTTGTTGAAGTCTGATACGCCACCACAATAAAATAAATCTAGTCAATGGGACAAAGCAGGGTGAGTAAAGCAGGGCCAGATGTTCACAAGGAGTATTCAGCTAAAAACGTAAGTCAGGCCGTGTGCAGCAGCTCACACCTGTAGTCCCAGCATCGCGAAGGCCAAGGCAAGAGGATTGCTTGAGCCCAGCAGGTCAAGCTGCAGTGGACTGTGTCATACCACTGCACTCCAGCCTGTGACAGTGTGAGAGCCTGTCTCAAAAAACAAAACAGGCTGGGCTCGGTGGCTCACGCCTGTAATCCCACCACTTTGGAAGGCCGAGATGGGCAGGTCATGAGGTGAGGAGTTCGAGACCAGCCTGGCCCCACGTAGTGAAACCCCGTCTCTACTAAAAATACAAAAAATTAGCCGGGTGTGGCGGTGGGCGCCTGTAATCCTAGCTACTCGGGAGGCCAAGGCTGAGGAATCGCTTGAACCTGGGAGGTGGAGGTTGTAGCAAGCTGTGATCTCGCCGCTGCACTCCAGCTGGGGTGACAGTGCAATATTCCATCTCAAAAACAACCTACAAACAACAAAACGAAAAGTAAGTAGTAGAAAAATGGTACTGTGACTCAATAAAAGAACCCAATGAAAAAATGGGCAAAAGTGCTGGGCATGGTGGTTCATGTCTGTAATCCCAGCACTTGGGGAGGCTGAGGCTGGAATAGTGCTTGAACCCAGGAGTTGGAAACCAGCCTGGGCAACATAGATACCCCAACTCTACAGAAAAATTTAAAAATCAGCCAGGTGTCACAGTGCGTGCTTATAGTCCCAGATATTCAGGGCTGAGGCAACAGGTCCTTTGAACCCAGGAGGTGGAGGCTGCATGAGCCATGATTGTGCCACTGCACTTCAGCCTGGGTGACAGAGCAAGACCCTGACTCTAAAAATAATAATAATAACGGAGGCTGGGTGTGGTGGCTCACGCCTGTAATCCCAGCACTTTGGGAGGCTGAGGCCGGCAGATCACGGGTCAAGGAATAGAGACCATCCTGGCAAATGTGGCAAAACCCTGTCTCTACTAAAAATACAAAAATTAGCTGGGCATGGTGGCAGGCACCTGTAATCCCAGCTACTTGGGAGGGAGAGGCAGGAGAATCGCTTTAACCCGGGAGGCAGAGGTTGCAGTGAGCTGAGATTGCACCATTGCACTCTAGCTTGGGTGACAGAGCGAGAGACTGTGTTTCAAAATAATAGTATTAATAATATAATAACCAAAAATTGGAAACAACCAAGATGCTCTTTGATAAGTACATGGGTAAACTGTGGAACATCCAGACATTGGAATATTTTTCAAATTAAACATGAACTAGCTATTAAGCCATGGAAAGGCATGCTGGGGCCTTAAATGCATGTTGCTGAGTGAAAGGAGCCATCCTGAAAGGGCTCACACTGTATGATTCCAATTACACGACATTCTGGGAAAAGCAAACTATGGAAACAGTAAAATGATCAGTGGTTGCCAGGGGCTTCAGAGGAGGGGAGAGGGATGAATAGGGAAGCGCAGGGGATTTTTAGGGCCGTAAGACTATGCTGTATGACATGTAATGGGGGCAGCTGACATCATACGTTTGTCAAAACCTGTAAGAATGCATCAGGCACCGGGCACGGTGGCTCATGCCCGTAATCCCGGCATTTTGGAAGGCCGAGGCTGGTGGATTACCTAAGGTTAGGAGTTTGAAACCAGCCTGGCCAACAGGGCGAAACCTCATCTCTACTTAAAACACAAAACTTAGCCAGGCGTGGTGGCGCCTGCCTGTAGTCCCAGTTACTTGGGAGGCCGAGGCAGGAGAATCGCTTGAACCCAGAAGACGGAGGTTGTAGTAAGCCAAGATTGCACCACTGCACTCCAGCCTGGGCAAAGAAGCCAGACTCCATCTCTAAACACATAAATAAATAAATAAATAAATAAATAAATAAATAAATAAATAAAATAAAGCACAAGGCAGAATGAACTCTTATGGAAATAATGATGGACTTTGGCTAATAATTATCAATATTGTTTCATCAGTTGTAACAAATGTAACACATTACTGCAAAATGTTTATAATAGAGGAATCTGTGTGTGTGTGTGTGTGTGTGTCTGTGTGTGGCAGGGGAGTATATGAGAACTCTACTTTCTGTTCAATTTTTCCATAAACCTAAAACTGATGGAAAAATAGTCTATAATTAAATGAAGCCAGTAAGGATGCACTCAAACTGCTAACATTAGGACTGAAAGGTGAAAAAGGCAATCACAGTCCTGCCCCCTGGGGAGGTGGGAAGCTACAAGTTCCTGTATGGTTTGATTTTTTAGTTTTTGAGACGGAGTCTTGCTCTTGTTGCCCAGGCTGGAATGCAATGGCACAATCTCGGCTCACCACAACCTCCACCTCCTGGGTTCAAGCGATTCTCCTGCCTCACCCTCCCAAGTAGCTATTACAGGCAGCTGCCACCACACCAGCTAATTTTGTATTTTTATTAGAGATGGGGTTTCTCCATATTAGTCAGGCTGGTCTCGAACTCCCGACCTCAGGTGATCCACCCACCTTGGCCTCCCAAAGTGCTGGAATTACAGGTGTGAGCCACCACACCTGGTCAATTTTTTTTTTGTTTTTTTTCTTTTTTTTGAGAAGTTTCGCTCTTGTTGCCCAGGCTGGAGTGTAATGGCCTGACCTCAGCTCACTGCAACCTCCACCTCCCAAGTTCAAACGATTCTCCTTCCTAAGGCTCCCAAGCAGCTGAGATTGCAGGCATGTGTCACCACACCCGGCTAATTTTGTATTTTTATTAGAGACGGGGTTTCTCCACGTTGCTCAGGCTGGCCTCAAACTCCTGACCTCAGGTGATCTGCCCACCTCGTCCTCCCAAAGTGCTGGGATTACAGGCATGAGCCACCGCACACCAAGCATTTTTTTTTTTTTTTTTTTTTTTTTTTGAGATGGAGTCTTACTCTGTCACCCAGGCCGGAGTGCAGTGGCGTGATCTCGGCTCACTGCAACCTCCGCCTCCCAGGTTCATGTCATTCTCCTGCCTCAGCGTCCTGAGTAGCTGGGACTACAGGCGCCCGCCACCACGCCCAGCTAATTTTTTTGTATTTTTAGTAGAGACGTAGTTTCACCATGTTAGCCAGGATGCTCTCCATCTCCTGACCTCATGATCCGCCTGCCTTGGCCTCCCAAAGTGCTGGGATTACAGGCATGAGTCGCCACACCCGGCCTTCTGGCTCTGTTGTCCAGGATGGAGTGCAGTGGCACGATCTCGACTCGCTGCAACCTCTGCCTTCTGGGCTGGTTCAAACAATTCTTGTGCCTCAGCCTCCCAAGTAGCTGGGACTACAGGCACCTGCCACCAAGCTTGGCTAATTTTTTTTGTATTTTTAGTAGAGACGGGGTTTCACCATGTTGGTCAGGCTGGTCTCCAACTCCTGATCTCAGGTGATCCGCCTGCCTCGGCCTCCCGAAATGCTGGGATTACGGGTGTAAGCCACCATGCCCGGCCTGCATTTTTATAATGAACATAATAGTGGCAACAACATTGTCTCTGGTTTTCAGTATTTGACTGGGGTTTAGGGAAGAGTTCACCAAGGGGGACATAACTTGTTTTTTTAGATGGGAGTCTCTGTCACCCAGGCAAGAGTACAGTGGTTTGATCAAGACTCATTGCAGCCTAGACCTCCTGGGCTCAAGCCATCCTCCCACCTCAGCCTCTCATGGTGATCATACAGATTTGAGTCACAGCACCTGGCTTACTGTCTTTAAAAATGCAGTTTAAATAATGAAAGTACTGCTCCTGGCTGGGCGCGGTGGCTCAAGCCTGTAATCCCAGCACTTTGGGAGGCTGAGACGGGCGGACCACGAGGTCAGGAGATCGAGACCATCCTGGCTAACACGGTGAAACCCCATCTCTACTAAAAAATACAAAAAACTAGCCGGGCGAGGTGGTGGGTGCCTGTGGTCCCAGCTACTCGGGAGGCTGAGGCAGGAGAATGGTGTAAACCCAGGAGGCGGAGCTTGCAGTGAGCCGAGATCCAGCCACTGCACTCCAGCCTGGGCGACAGAGCGAGACTCCGTCTCAAAAAAAAAGTACTGCTACTTTGATCAGGTTATGCTAATTTGTGTGACCAGCAACGCTGCATCTCTGAAGTCAAGGACGTGGCTGGGGGTGGGGCAGGGGGTTCTGGGGCCTCTACACTTTCCATCTAGTGGTCATCAGTTCTTGGGGCTTGGGGAGCCTTTCGGATGTTCTCTTGAGATCACAGGGAATAGAGACAGGACTGGGAAGTGACACACACTTCACCCATTAAAGACCTGCCAGAGATGAGTTGGAGTCCCAGCTTGGGGGTGTCCAGCTGTGAGGTGAGAAGAGGAGAAACATGGGTACTGGTGAACACTGCATGATGATGCTACACAAAGTTAGGAGGCAGAGAAGAATCCCCCCAAAGACTAATATTTAAACATTTTTAATTATTTTATTTTATTTTATTTTATTTATTTATTTTTTTTGAGACGGAGTCTCGCTCTGTCACCCAGGCTGGAGTGCAGTGGCACGATCTCAGCTCACTGCAACCTCCACGTACGGGGTTCAAGTGATTCTCCTTCCTCAGCCTCCTGAGTAGCTGGGATTACAGGCACCAGCCATTATGTCCAGCTAAGTTTTGTATTTTTTTTCTGAGACGGAGTCTTGCTCTGTCGCCCAGGCTGGAGTACAGTGGCGCAATCTCGGCTCACTGCAAGCTCCGCCTCCCAGGTTCACACCATTCTCTTGCCTCAGCCTGCCGAGTAGCTGGGACTACAGGCGCCCGCCACCACGCCTGGCTAATTTTTTTATATTTTTAGTAGAGACGGGGTTTCACTGTGTTAGCCAAGATGGTCTCGATGTCCTGACCTCGTGATCCACCCGCCTCGGCCTCCCAGAGTGCTGGGATTACAGGTGTGAGCCACCGTGCCTGCCCAGTTTTGTATTTTTAGTAGAAATGGGGTTTTGCCACGTTAGCCAGGCTGGTCTCGAATTACTGACCTCGTGATCCACGGGGTTTCACCGTGTTAGCCAGGATGGTCTCGGTCTCCTGACCTCGTGATCCGCCCGCCTCATCCTCCCAAAGTGCTGGGATTACAGGCGTAACCCACCGCGCCTGCCCAGTTTTATTTTACTTTTGAGATGGAGTCTTGCTCTGCCACCCAGGCTGGAGTGCAGTGGTGCAATCTCGACTCACTGCAACCTCCGCCTCCCAGGCTCAAGCGATTCTCCCGCTTCAGCCTCCCTAGTAGCTGGGATTACAGGCACCTGCCACCATGCTTGGCTAATTTTTGTATTATTATTATTTTGAGACGGAGTCTTGCGCTTGTCACCCAAGCTGCAGTGCAGTGACGTGATCTCGTTTCACTGCAGCCGCCACCTCCCAAGTTCAAGTAATTTTCCTGCCTCAGTCTCTGAGCAGCTGGGATTACAGGTGCCCGCCACCACGCTCCAGTAATTTTTGTACTTTTAGTAGAGACATGGTTTCACCACGTTGGCTAGGCTGGTCTCAAATTCCTGCCCTCAAGTGATCTGCCCGCCTTGGCCTCCCAAAGTGCTGGGATTACAGGCGCGAGCCACCGCGCTGAGTCCTAAACATATTTTAATTATGTTTCTCCAGTATTTTTTTTTTCTTTAAAAAAATTTTTTTGGAGACAGAGTCTTGCTCTGTCGGCCAGGCTGGAGTGCAGACGTGATCTCCGCTCACTACCACCTCTGCCTCCCGGGCTCAGCCTCCGGGGTAGCTGGGACTACAGGCGTGCACCACCACGCCGGGCTAATTTTTTTTTTTTTTTTGTATTTTTAATAGCCTCGGGGTTTCGCCACGTTGGCCAGGCTGGTCTCAAACTCCTGGCCTCAAGTGATCCGCCCGCGTTGGCCTCCCAAAGTGATGGCATTACAGGCGTGACACAGCGTGCCGGCCTTCTCCAGTATTTTTGCATGCATCTTACTGCACACCTTTGCACGCCATCTTATTAACTATATTATACTGCTTGCAGGTGCCGTTTCGGCCAAGGCATCCAGATGGTGCGGGTGCTGCCTGCCTCGACAGGTGGCAGCAAAGGAGCTGGTGTCCTCACTGGTGCTGGGCGGGGCGGCCGCTTTCCTTTGAGGGAAGGGGCGGCCTTGCCCGGGGAGGGCGCCAGGGTCCAGGCCCTGAGGGAGGGGACAGCTCGCTCCGGCCACGCGGTGCCGGCCCTCGGCTCAGACCGGGCTGAGGCCCCGGAGGCTCGGGGTCCGGAGGGAAGGCGCTGAGCCAGACAGGCCCCAAGGAGCCTTCGGGAAGGTGGGACCTCGTGGCGGCCTGTCCGGGATCCCGGCCGGGAGCAGCGCCGTCAGGACGTGCGCGAGGTCTCCGGGGCCACGTGTTGGCGTCTGGTGGCCCTGGGGTCGCTGGCAGGTTCGGAGGGGAGACGCCCACCTGGGTGCCTTGGGCTGTACGGCGGGCGGCGGGGCCGGGAACCCCTGCTCCTCCTCGGCCTCCGATCTGCTGCGGCCCTGGGTCCAGCTCGCAGCACGACGCCGCCACCACAACCTCCGCCCGGGCCCCGCAGCCCGCCGCCCGCCGGAAGTCTAGGGGCGTGTCCGGCCCCGCCCCCGACCGCGGCCAATCAGCGCGCGCGACTCATGAATAGTGAGCGCGCTGGCACCGCCCCGCCCCCGCCTCCCGCGGCACCGCCCGCCCGCGCAGACCCCGAGCGCGGCCGCGGACGAAGATGGCGACCGCCATGTACTTGGAGCACTATCTCGACAGTAAGCGCGCCCCGCGGGCCCCGCGCCCGCCGCCCACGCGGAGCTCCCAGTGCCGCAGCCCCCCGCGCGCCGGGCACCGCATGCAGACCCCGTGGGCTCGGGAGGGCGGCGGGCGCTGCCGGGTGCGACTTGGGGCGCGCGGACGGGGCGGGGCAGGGCCGCAAGAGAGGGGAGGGCGCGGGGGGCGGGCGAGGGGGGGTCCCGCCGGCTCGGCCGCGCCAATTCCAGGTGCGTCACGGCGGGGCGGGGCCGGTTGGGGCGGGGCTTGCGGACTCGTCCCGCCCATAGCTTAGGTCCCGCCCCCACCCAGGCCCCGCCTCGTCTCCGCCCCCAGCTCCGGCCCCGGCCCCGCCCGTCCCGTCCGGTCTGCAGGTCGAGCTGACACCCGCTGCGGGGCTCCGGGGCTTGGGGGCTCCGGGGTTTGGGCCCCCGCCTGGCTGTGCGCCGGCCTCTTGTGTGACCGCGGCTGGGGAGGGCGTGCGGGCCACGGGGCGTCTCTCCCCGGCCCTGGGGACGGCGGCGCGGATTCGGGGAGGGCGGCGCCGAGTCGGCCCTGGTGGGCGGGCGGTGCTGTGTCCAGGTGGCAGCAGGTCGGCGCCCCCAGCGGCTGAGCGATGGTGCTTTCCCTCACTTTACAGACCAGGGAAGGCCCAGCGCTGCCCAGCAGACTGCTCAGGGGCCCCCGCTCGTAGAGGGGCAGAGCCCACGCGGGACCCCTGACGTCGGCCCGGAATGGGCACAGCTTTGGGGTCGCGGTGTTTGGGGTTGTGCTTGGTGACTCTGGAGGGCCCTTATGTGGGCGCTGCACTGGGGATCCTCATGGTCTTCGGCCTGGCACTCGCCCAGGAGCTGAGACAGTGGCGAGTGAGCCGTGGCCTGGAGTTGGAGACCCCTGCCCTAGAGGGACGCCCTGTTCTGCCCATGTGCTCTGCTGTCTCGTGGGGGTCTGAGTAGTGGGGGGTTCCCCGGTTAGAAGAGTCAAACCCAGGAGCACGCTGGAGGAGAAGCCTTCTCCATCCTGGTGCCCAGCCAGTGGGCTGGCCTCCCAACGAGGGTTGACTGTGTGTGTGCCTGGGAGGCTGCGCCTCTGTCCTCTAGGGGACCTGGGAAAACACGGGTTGGAAGCATCAGATGCATAAGATAGTGTTAGGTTTAAAATGATTGTCTGGTAACTGTGAACAGCAGATAGGAGGGTGGCCAAGACCGGAAGAGGCAGCCCACCTCAGGAGCCTGTGTCAGCTGTGCAGGGGGCAGAGGTTGGCCTGCTCTAGGGGATATCAGTGCAGACTGGAAAACAGCACGGGGGTCTTCCTGGCAGACTGTTGGGGATGATTGCGATAGCCACAGGGACTATTTAAGTAAAATTAAAAATTGAATAGCGTTAGTTCCATTTCCAGTGCTCAGTAGCTCCGGATGGCCACCACTGTCTTGGGCAGCTCAGAGAGAGAGCATTTCTTTTCTTTTTTCTTTTTCTTTTTTTTTTTGAAATCGAGTCTCACCCTGTTGCCCAGGCTGCAGGGTGTGATCTCAGCGCACTGCAACCTCCGCCTCCCGGGTTCAAGCAGTTCTCATGCCCTAGCCTTCCGAGTAGCTGGGACTGTAGGTGTGCACCACCATGCCCAGATAATTTTTGTATTTTTTGTAGAGACGGGGTTTCACCATGTTGGCCAGGCTGGTGTTGAACTCCTGACCTCAAGTGACTTGCCTGCCTCGGCCTTCTAAAGTGCTGGGATTACAGGCATGAGCCACTGCGCCCGGCCGAGAGAGAAAACATTTCTATCCTTGCATAAAGTCGCGTGCACAGCGTGGCTACACTGCTCGATGCACTGGATTTCTGGGTAAAGTCGGGGAAGATCAAGGAGGGCCCAGGGTATTTTGGCTTGAGCCTTGGAGGATGCTGCTCCCTGAGGTGGGGTAGCCTAGAGGGTGGGGCCAGGTGGCCTCCTCTGCCTCTGCTGTTGGTTTCCAAGTTTCCCTCTCCCTTCTTTGACTTCTGACAGCTTTTGAAGTGTGTTAGCCTCTTATCAGCACTATTTGGTACCTAAGTCAAAAAATGATATCACAATCCTGGCGCTCCCCAAAACCCTAACAGAAACAGAAGACAGAGTGGGCTTGTCATTTTAAACTTTAAGTATAAAACTTTTGGCCAGGCCTGGTGGCTCAACGCCTGTCATCCCAGCACTTTGAGAGGCTGAGGTGGGCAGATCACTTGAGGTCAGGAGTTTGAGACAAGCCTGGCCAACCTGGTGGAACCCCGTCTCTACTAAAAATACAAAAATTAGCCGGGCATGGTGGCATGTACCTGTAATCCCAGCTACTCGGGAGGCTGAGGCGTGAGAATCACTTGAACCTGGGAGGTGTAGGTTGCAGTGAGCCGAGATTGCACCACTGCACTCCAGCCTGGGCAACAAGAGCAAACTTTTGTCTCAAAAAAAGAAAAAAAGACAAAAGAACCTTTGAAGGTGAATTTTTGTCCTGCTACTGAGAGGTACATGACTTCCATGTTTTTGTGTTTCAGGTATCGAGAACCTTCCCTGCGAACTTCAGAGGAACTTCCAGCTGATGCGAGAGCTGGACCAGAGGACAGAAGGTGGGTTTAGGCCTCTCAGTACAACCAGAACTGGGTTCTGACAGCTGGGAGCCAGCAGCTCCTGAAGGCTGGGGGCAGAGGGTTTTGAGGGGACCCAGGTTAGTGGGGCATTGGCCTAGCCCTGGGCTGTGGGTATCACCCAGTGTCTTGCAGTAGGTGTTGATACTTTCAAAGCCACATTTAGTTTCTTGGGTTCTTACACATCTTTATATCATGCTCTTATAACCATCACCCTTTCCAATCAAAATATTTATTGCCATTTTTTTTCTTTTATAAATTTTCAATTTTCAGAGTATGTAGTGTGTGCATTGTTTTAAAAGTTTGGTAGTATTTTTTGGCCTTTTGGTGTTTAACTCCGGTTTTTGTTTTGTTTTGTTTTTTTGAGACGGAGTCTCTCTTTGTCGCCCCGGCCGGAGTGCAGTGGCGTGATCTCAGCTCACTGCAAGCTCCGCCTCCTGGGTTCACGCCATTCTCCTGCGTCAGCCTCCTGAGTAGCTGGGACTACAGGTGCCTGCCACCATGCCCGACTAATTTTTCTTTTTTTTTGTATTTTTAGTAGAGATGGAGTTTCACTGTATTAGCCAGGATGGTCTTGATCTCCTGACCTTGTGATCTGCCTGCCTTGGCCTCTCAAAGTACTGGGATTACAAGCGTGAGCCACCATGCCTGGCCCTAACTACATTTCTCTTTTTTTTTTTTTTTTTTTTTTTTGGGAGTCTTACTGTGTTGCCCAGGCTGAAGTGCAGAGGCACGATCTTGGCTCACTGCACCCTCCACCTCCCACATTCAAGTGATTCGCCTGCCTCAGCCTCCCGAGTAGCTGGGACTACAGGCACATGCCACCACACCTGGCTAATTTTTTGTATTTTTAGTAGAGACAGGGTTTCACCATGTTCACCATGTTAGCCAGGATGGTCTTGATATCCTGACCTCATGATCCACCTGCCTTGGCCTCCCAAAGTGCTGGGATTACAGGCATGAGCCACCATGCCCGGCCCTTAAACTCCCTATTTCTAAACAACATGTTTTAGTTGTTGTTTCTTATTTTATCTCTTGTCAGTTTTAAACTTTGTTCAGCCATATATGGCACATGCAACTGTACTTCTTCAGTGGCCCCCACCAGCTCACCTGCCTGCACCTTGCTCCCCCATCTCCTGGCTGTAGTTAGTTGGAATTTGTGGTGAGAGCAGTGATGGGACTTCCATTGGGCAACTGTGTAGGTACTTTAACACTGAGCCATGCCACCTGCTGTGCTTATATATTTGACCCTTTTGAATAAGTCTGCGTATTTCTTTTGTTGTTTTTTTTGTTTTGTTTAGGTTTTTTGGGGGATGGAGTCTCGCTGTGTCCCCCAGGCTGGAGTGCAGTGGCTCACTCGGCTCACTGCAAGCTCCGCCTCCCGAATTCAGGCCACTCTCCTGCCTCAGCCTCCTGAGTAGCTGGGACTACAGGTGCCCGCCACCATGCCCGGCTAATTTTTTTTTGTATTTTTAGTGGAGATGGGGTTTCACCATGTTAGCCAGGATGGTCTTGATCTCCTGACCTCACTATCCACCCGCCTCAGCCTCCCAAAGTGCTGGGATTACAGGCGTGAGCCACCGCGCCCTGCCAACTTTGCATATTTCTTAGAGTTACTCGTTGCCTTGTTTCTTGGCTTTTTTTTCTGCATTCTACCCTCATCTCCCAGGCTGGGCTTTTCCATTTGGTCTGAGTGTCAGGCTGTCTACCCTGACAGTTCTGTGTGTGTTTTCTTTCCATGGAACCCTCTGTCCTGGAGGCCACAGTCCTGATTGTTTCTAGGCCTACTGCACACTTGTTGCCCTGAGGTTTTCCTAGGATCTCCTTTCACCCCTCTTCAGTGTGGGACCCTCTTCCCGGAATCTTAAATGTCCTCTTTTTTTTTTACTTGCTCTCCTGTTTTGATAGAGCCTTTCCTCTGGTAGGTTCCTGAAAAAAGGCCCATAGGAAGGTAGATTTTCTTGGCCAGGCACGGTGGCTCACACCTGTAATCCCAGCACTTTGGGAGGCCGAGGCGGGCAGATCACCTGAGGTCAGGAGTTCGAGACCAGCCTGACCAACATGGAGAAACCCCGTCTCTACTAAAAATACAAAATTAGCCAGGTGTGGTGGCGCGTGCCTGTAATCCCAGCTAATTGTGAGGCTGAGGCAGGAAAATCACTTGAACCTGGGAGGCGGAGGTTGCGGTGAGCCGAGATCACACCATTGCACTCCAGCCTGGACAACAAGAGCAAAACTACATCTCAAAAAAAAAAGAAAAAAAAGGAAGGTAGATTTTCTTGTAACATGTCTGAAAATGTGTTTGTTCTAGCGTCATACTCAGTTGATAGTTTGGTTGGGTATAGAATCCCAGGTTGACAATTGTTTTCACTCAGGAAGTTGGCGGCATTGCTGCCTTGTCTCCTAGCTTCCACGTTGCTGCAGAAAATCTGGTGCTGTTTGGATTCTTGGTCCTTTATATGTGTGATCTTTTTTTTTGTTGTTATCCCTATTCAGAAGCTTTTGAGATGTATCTCTGAAGTTTTAAATTTCATGGTAATGTGTTTTGGTGTGGGAGTCTTTTATTTTTTTTTTTGAGATGGAGTTTCACTCTTGTTGCCCAGGCTGAAGTGCAGTGGCGCAATCTCGACTCACCACAACCTCTGCCTCCCGGGTTCAAGCGATTCTTCTGCCTCAGCCTCCCAAGCAGTTGGTATTACAGGCATGCGCCACCATGCCTGACTAATTTTGTATTTTTAGTAGAGACGGGGTTTCTTCATGTTAGTCAGGCTGGTCTCGAACTCCTGACCTCAGGTGATCTGCCCGCCTTGGCCTCCCAAAGTGCTGGGATTACAGGCGTGAGCCACCATGCCTGGCCTGAGATTTTTTATGCATTATGCTGGGCACATTGTTTTTTTTTTTTTTTTTTTTGAGATGGAGTTTCGCTGTTGTTGTCCACGCTGGAGTGCAATGGCACGATCTCGGCTCACCACAACCTCCACTTCCTGGGTTCAAGCAATTCTGCCTCAGCCTCCTGAGTAGCTGGGATTACAGGCATGCGCCACCACACCCTGCTAATTTTTTGTATTTTAAGTAGACATGGGGTTTCTCCATGTTGGTCAGACTGGTCTCGAACTCCAGACCTCAGGTGATCTACCCGCCTCAGCCTCCCAAAGTGCTGGGATTACAGCCATGAGCACCGCGCCCGGCCTAGGCACACGTTTTGCAAGACTGAGATAGCTGTGTTTTTTCGCTTAGGTACAGCATCTTGACTAGGGAATATAGAGAGTTATTTAATTGTGAAATGTAACATATATTCAGAAATGAGGTACAACATTTATAGATTGCTTAACAAATATTACCAGGTGAACCTCTCTGTTTTCTGCTACTGAGATGGAGAAATCAAGCCCTTTAGCACCTGAAGACCTTTGTGACCCTCCTAGTCATGACACCCCTCCATCCAGGGGGTGACCATCTTGAGTTTGGTGATAGTCACCTTCCACCTTTAACAGTAGTTTTCTTTCTTTTTTTTTTTTCTGAAACGGAGTCTCGCTCTGCCATCAGGCTGGAATGCAGTGGCACAATCTCGACTCACTGCAACCTCTGCCTCCTGGGTTTAAGTGATTCTCCTGCCTCAGCCTCCTGAGTAGCTGGGACTATAGGCGCGTAACTCCATGCCCAGCTAATTTTTGTATTTTTAGAAGAGGCGGGGTTTCACCACGTTGGCCAGGATGGTTTCCATCTCTTGACCTCATGATCCACCTGCTTTGGCCTCCCAAAGTGCTGGGATTACATGCGTGAGCCACCGCACCCGGCCTTCGACAGTAGTTTTCTTACCTCTCTAAACCAAAGAGTTACGAGCTGTGTCTGTTTCTGCCCTTTGTATTAATGGAATCATCCGGTATGTTTTCTTTTGTTTCTTGCTCTTTTTGCTCTGTGTCACCTTCTGTGGGAATCATCCGTGTTGCTGTGTGTAGCTGTGGTTTGCTCTGTTTGTTGCTGAGTAGCACTCTGTTGTCTGAAGGGACCACATCTGATTTCTCCATTTCACTGAGGATTGGACATTTGGGTTGTTTTCTGTTTCCTGCTCTTATGAATGTTTTCCCACGTGTATTTCTTTAGGTTACATAAGGTTTCTTTAGGGTGTTTAAGAGTAGTATGTTCTTTCTTGACTGCTCTACCGAAAAAAAAAGAAAACAAAAAAAATAGTAGTATACCAGGGCATAGGAAAGGTGACTACATAATTAATTATTGACACAGGATGTTTGAGAGTCAAAGAGGGCACTGTGACCACCTGCTGTGTAACATTCAGAACTGGGACTGTCCTGGGCACGCTGCCGTAAAGTCTGCACATCCACATGATCCCAGACCGTTTGTGCAGAACGGTTCTGCCCACTTGCACTCCCACCAGCACGGCGTGAGTTCATGTCAGCCTACGTCTTTGCCACAACTTGGTGTTGGCTGACTTTAGTTGTTGCCGGTCTAGTGAGCCCATCATGGTGTCTTGTGCAGGGCTAGCTTTTCCCCCATTTCTCCATCAGATAAGAAAGCAGAGATTGACATCCTGGCTGCAGAGTACATCTCCACGGTGAAGACGCTATCTCCAGACCAGCGCGTGGAGCGCCTGCAGAAGATCCAGAATGCCTACAGCAAGTGCAAGGAATACAGCGACGACAAAGTGCAGCTGGCCATGCAGACCTATGAGATGGTGAGGGCGGGGCGGGGACCACAGCACCCGCAGACCTATGAGATGGTGAGGGCGGGGCAGGGGCCACAGCACCGCAGACCTATGAGATGGTGAGGGTGGGCGGGGGCCACGGCTTTCTCAGTGATGACAGAGTGCTGCTGGCCACGCAGACCTATGAGATGGTGAGGGTGGGCGGGGGCCACGGCTTTCTCAGCGATGACAGAGTGCTGCTGGCCATGCAGACCTATGAGATGGTGAGGGCGGGGCGGGGGCCACAGCACCCGCAGACCTATGATTTGGGGAGGGTGGGCGGGGGCCACGGCTTTCTCAGCGATGACAGAGTGCTGCTGGCCACGCAGACCTATGAGATGGTGAGGGCGGGGCGGGGGCCACAGCACCCGCAGACCTATGATTTGGGGAGGGTGGGCGGGGGCCACGGCTTTCTCAGCGATGACAGAGTGCTGCTGGCCATGCAGACCTATGAGATGGTGAGGGCGGGGTGGGGGCCATGAGTCTTCCTCCGACCTCTACTGCCTCTCATGCAACAAAATGTAAAAACTGCCCAGAAATGGGCATAGCCAAGTGGAAGACTAGCTTTGGTTGCCTGAAGTTGCTGGAGGAAATACAGACAGGATACACTTTATGTGGGACCATCCTTGTTTTTTTTTTTTTTTTCCTGGACCCTNTGTGTGTGTGTGTATTGTGTGTGTTTGTATTGTGTGTGTGTGTATTGTGTATTGTGTATGTGTATGTGTGTGTGTTGTGTGTGTGTATTGTGTGTGTTTGTATTGTGTGTGTGTATTGTGTATTGTGTATGTGTATGTGTGTGTGTTGTGTGTGTTTGTATTGTGTGTGTATGTGTGTGTTTAATCCTGGAGTGTGAAAAACCATCGCCATAAGAATTTGCGTGAGTCTTCCTCACAGTCATCAAGGTTTCCAAAACCAGAAGTTCCCTGAGCTGGAGATAGGATGTCTTAAAGGCGTGTTTTTTGTTTTGAGACGGAGTCTCGCTCTGTCGCCCGGGCTGGAGTGCAGTGGCCGGATCTCGGCTCACTGCAAGCTCCGCCTCCCGGGTTCACGCCATTCTCCTGCCTCAGCCTCCCCAGTAGCTGGGACTACAGGCGCTGCCACCGCGCCCAGCTAGTTTTTTGTATTTTTAGTAGAGACGGGGTTTCACTGTGTTAGCCAGGATGGTCTCGATCTCCTGACCTCGTGATCCGCCCGCCTCGGCCTCCCACAGTGCTGGGATCACAGGCGGAGCCACCGCGCCTGGCCATGTTGTTGTTGTTGTTGCTGTTTATTCTTTTGAGACAGAGACTGGCTCTGTCACCCGGGCTGGAGTGCGGTGGTGAGATCAAGGCTCACTGTAGCCTCAACCTCCCTGGCTCAGGTGATTCTCCTGCATCAGCCTCTTGAGTAGCTGGGACCACAGTCTCGAGCCACCACACCCGGCTATTTTTTGTATTTTCCATAGAGATGGCGGCCTCACTATATCGCCTAGGCTGGTCTTGAACTCCTTGACTCAATTGATCCTCCTACCTCAGCCTCCCACAGTGCTGGGATCACAGGTGTAAGCCCCCACACCTGCCCAAGACTTTTATTACTCCTAATTTTAGATATTTTGTTGGTTCTTACTCAGAAGTTGTAGAATTCTCTCTGAATGCCCTGGGAACTGCTGTCCTGCAGGCACTCACGGGTCACTGAGTTGTACTCGCAGGGCCGGGGCCTGGGCCTGGTGCCTCAAGCCGTCCCCTCTGTCCCCACTGGAACTGGGCCAGTGCCTCCCTGGCCTCTCTGCTCTTTCTTTTGGGAGCCTCAGGGACTTGCCAGGGCCATCTGTCCGGGGCGGGTGCACTGTGGCCCCTGATGGCCCTGCGTGATCAAGAACCATCGGTCCCAGCAACCTGCCCAGAGCCGGAAAGCCAGATCTTCTGGGCGCTCCCAAGGAGGCAGCAGGTCAGTGGCCTCCAAGCCCCGAGTCCCCAACAGCAGGAAGTTTGAGGCCCTTTGGGAACCACTGAGCTACTCTGGCAACCCCCAGAGCAAAGGCAGCAGGGCCTGGCCGCAGTCCCCACAGTTGCGAGTCCCATAAGGCAGCTTCAGCTTGAGGGGAGGGTCCTTGGGGACTTTACGAAGCCCCTAAAAGCTAAAGGCACTTGAAAGCAATGTCAAATGGTTTATAATTTTTGGCAATATTTCATTTTCCCCCACAATCATTAGCTTTCAAGTTTTTTAGCAGCTGAACTCTAATATTTTGAATTGATTTTTTACTTTTTTAACAGGCTTATTAGGATGCCATTCACATACTAAAGAATTTACCCAATTACAGTGCACAATTCAGTGGTTTTTAGTAAATTCACAGTAGTGCAGCCACGGGCTCTCCTTAAAGAATGTGTAACAATGTGTAACTCCTGGTGTAAGGACAGAAACACCATCTCTCTGCTTGGTGGAAACATCACCCATTTACTGCCCCACAGTCCTCTGGGTCGGTCAAGTGCACCTGTGGCTGGATTCACCTCCTGGGCCCCCTTCCCGGTTGCTCCAACATTGACCACCCTACCTGATCCCTGCAGGTGTGGGACTAGCAGGTCCTTTGGCAAGGCAAGAGCCCGCCTTGAGAAAGCTGTGGCATTTCTCTGGAGACGTCATTGTTTTAATTGGGCAGTTGCAAAGAACAGAGACGATTCATGTTGCCCCAAGGCCAAGGTGGGTGTTGTAAGTGTGAAAGCAGCTCTCAAACAGATAGCCAGTGTCTCCCATAAAAGTGCAGAGGGGCCATAAAGGTGCAGAGTGAGGGGCCATAAAGGTGCAGTGAGGGACCATAAAGGTGCAGAGTGAGGGGCCATAAAGGTGCAGAGTGAGGGGCCATAAAGGTGCAGAGTGAGGGGCCATAAAGGTGCAGTGAGGGGCCATAAAGGTGCAGAGTGAGGGGCCATAAAGGTGCAGGGTGTTTGAGGAAGGAGTTGACTATAGCTGAACGGAAGTGATGGCCAAGAGTGGCAGCTGAGAGACCCTGCTGGTGTCCTGCGCGGGCCTTGTGAGGAGCCATAAAACTGCCCTTCCCACCCCGGGCCTTATCAGTGGGTTAATCTCTAACTGTGCGGAGCCCTAAAACTGCTCTTCCCACCCCGTGCAGCCACTCTCCCAGGGAGGGTCTTGGGGAGTCCGCAGAAGGGACCCAGCGGCAGAGCAGGAGCTCCGCGGTCAGTGTGGGGCCTCGTCTGGGTGTGGGAAAACATGTCCTCTCTCACGAAGCTGTGGGTGTCTCCAGCGGGACCCTGACCCTGCCTGGGGTGCATGGCCCTCTCTGCTCTGCGGCCCCTCACGCTCCCCTCCCTGTGCCTGGGGATTCTAGTGTTTACTGGGCCTTGGCCGTTGGGAGCCTCTTCAAGGTGGTTCCATTTTGACTAAGGACTGGAGGGTGCATTGAAGAATTGTAGAGTGGAGGTGATGGGAGGGCCGGAAGCTCCTGTCCCGTCTCCTAGAAGCATGGCTGTGGTAGAGCCACGGTGGTGGCACCGGCATTGGTGTCTGAGGTGCCGTGTGTGCTGTGAGGATGAAGTGTGAGATATTATGGGAGTTCCTGGTTCTACCATCCCCAGTGTCTTCGAGACCCACACCTTTGGTGTGGAAGAAAGGAGACAAGATGTCATACGAAAAGGTTCTGTTGAAAGCCGCAGTCGGCCGGGCGCGGTGGCTCAAGCCTGTAATCCCAGCACTTTGGGAGGCCGAGACGGGCGGATCACGAGGTCAGGAGATCAAGACCATCCTGGCTAACACGGTGAAACCCCATCTCTACTAAAAAATACAAAAAAAAAAAAAAAAAAAAGAAAGCCGCAGTCTTGGAGCTGGAGGTTCCAGTGTGGACTACTTGGTGGTTCCCGTGAGGGGCTGGGCTGTTGTCAGCCCTGAGCTGGCCCCATGTGGGTCAGCTAGTGGCTGGGTGGGGCAGGCACTTTGACCAGAGCCTTGCCTGCCAGCTCCCTGCTGTGGCCACAGCCCCAGGGGTGCCTTGAGGTCCCATGCAGGGTGAGGGGACTGCGGGGGGCTTGAGGTCCTGAGGGCTGCTCCTGTTTGCTGTCAGAATGCACCTGGCCACCCTGGCGCAGTCATCCTTGAAACGTTCCAACAGCAATGTTTCAAGAAGCAGAGATGGGTTCTCACTATATTGCCCAGGCTGGCCTCAAGCTCCTAGGCTCAAGCAATTCTCCCACTTCTGCCTCCCACAATGTTAGGATTACAGCCGTAAGCCACCGTGCCTGGCCTGAAACATTACATGTTTGCCCGATTTGTCTTTCTTTTCTTCATAACCTTTTGGTTTTGTGTCTTGCTTAGACGGCAGCCTCATTCTCTTTTATCCTCTGACTTCGGTGGTTTTATTTTTTTACATTAAATCTTTGACCCGTATGGAACTGATTGTGATCTATGGAGTAGATCTGGGAGAGCCGATGTTCGTTATCATGACTGTTTAGAATTTTTCTGGCCATCACTATATGTTTTTTGTCTATTTGAACTTTGAAGTGACTTCTTAGTTAAAAATTCTCTTCTTGGAGATTATGCTAAAATTCAAGATTGTTTTATGCAAAAATCATCTCCTTTCCCCAAAAGGAGAGGCGTGCTGGGCCAGCGTGTGGGAGTGAGGACCTGCCTGTCAGGAACTCTTCTTGGGCAGGGGCCAGTGGGGCGGGGCAGAGCCAGCCCAGCCCTCCCCTCTTCTCCCAGGCAGAGCATGAATGGTCGTGTGACCACTGAGCAGCGGGGCAGATCCTAACCCAATTCCACGCCCCGGGAGGGTGAAGAGTGACGTCCCACTGGGCCTGGGTCCTGCCTCCCTGCTGTTCTAGCACCCCCAGCCCCCTGGCCCACTTGCCGCCTGCCCTCTCCTCCAGCTGCTGGGCTTCTTGCCCCGCTTTGCCTTGGTTACAATTCCTCCTTCCCCACTGGCTCGTTGTGCTCCTATGTACCCTGTAAAGCCCCATGCAAAGGCCCCAGCCCAAGCAGGAAGCTCACCCCTTGTGTCCTCTCCAGATGCTGAGCTCGTCGAGTGCAGCTGTGGTGTCTGCTTCCCTTGTAGCCTGTGCCTGACCTGCACCGAGACACTATGGCCCACGTGGCACCTCCAACCCATCACTGAGGGACCACGGACCACGTGGCACCCCACGCCATCATTGAGGGAACCCGGCCCACGTGGTAGCCCCACCCCATCATTGAGGGGCCTCTTTGCTGCTATCACCTGATGGGGGGCTTTGCCCAGTGGATGGGGGACCCTGGCTCCCTGCCCGACTCTGCGGTCAGGACTTATCCAGATCTGCTCTTCCCTGATTTGGCTGTACCTGCCGGGTTCCTGGGACCCAGGCCAGGCCTCCTCAGGCCTCCTCGTGTGGGCCCTGCCTCCCTGTCTGGAGGCATCATGCTTCCTTCAGGCCCAGTCAGCCCGGGCTGCCACAGCAGACACCACAGACAGGATGGCCCCAGCAGCAGACATGTGCTTCTCACGGTTCTGGAGGCCGGAAGGCGCGTGACCTCAAGCCAGCGTGGCAGGTTCCTAGGGAGGGCCCCCCTCCTGGCCTGCAGGTGCCACTTTCTCTCTGTGCCCCCATGTGGGGAGTGAGGGTGGGGAGTGGAAGCTGCACTCTGGTGTCTTCCTTGTCTCAGAAGGACACGAATCCCATTACAGGGTCTCCACCCGCCCTCACAACCTCGTCCAACCCTGACATGTCCCAGAGGCCCACCTCCAGGCACCGCCACGCTGTGTGTTAGGGGTTTGGCCCGTGGATTCTGGGGGCGCACAGTCCATTGCACCAAACTCTCGGCTTCTCCAGATCCCCTGGGGTGCAGAGCTCAGGGTCGCCGTCCCATCACAGTCTCCCAAGGGGCCCTGCCTGGGTAGAGGTCCCCTGACCTGCTCCCACCTCTGGTCCCAGGAGCGCAGCCCTGTCAGCTCCCGAACCCCAGGGAAGGGGATGGCTCATCCACTAGGCTCTTTCCAGCCCTGAACCATTCAAGGGTGGTCAGGGTGGGATCAGATTCAGGCCTGTCCTGGGTTGAGACCCCCTAACCCCTGGGCCAGCACCCAGTGGATTTGAGGACAAGATGTTACAGAGATGAGGGGAGGCCCAGACCTGTGTGGCCCAAGGACCTGGGCTTGGCCGAAGGATGGGAGGTGGGGTGGGGTTGGCACAGCCCGGCCTGGGCACTCATGGGCTGCCATTTCCACAGGTACTTCCGGGTCATCCTCCTCCTCCTCCTGGCCCTGACTCTGCTGGTGCTGGCCAGATTCCTTCTCACGGACTTAGAGCTTGTCACACCGTAAGTCCTGCCGCCACCGTAAGTCCTGCCCCGGGCAGGCGCCTCCTAACAGCCCCGAGGGCAGAGCCCGGGACCCCAGCATGGTCACACCTCCCCACTGGGCCTGAATCCCTCTGGAAGACGAGGGACAGATGGGCCCTTCCTTGGGGGCACCCGGAGAGTCTCCTGTTAACCACAAACCTGCCTGGGCCTCTGGGGAGGGCTCTGGGGAGCAGGGACCGGGTCTGGGTTTGGGGGCAGAGCCAGCTAGTGTGTGCAGAGGGTCCTTAGTGTGGTGGGCAGGGCTGGAGGCCTCCTTCTTGCTCCCCAAAACAGAGGTGGCCTGTGGGCCTGGGCTGGGCCTGGGCTGGGATCTGGGAAGGAAAAGGTCAGAACTGTGCTCAGGACAGACCTCGCAGCCCTGGGCCCGCCTGGAGACCCTCTCCTCTGCCCGCCTGTGGTACATCCTCTGTGGAGCCCCTGTGCATGGAGGTGCCCACCTCGCAGCCCAGCTGTGCCTCCAGACAGGGCTTCAGCCAGGCTGCTGGGAGGGTCTTCCAGGCCCTGCTACTCCCCAGCCCCTCTGGTTGGAAGAGAGAGGAAGCACCAGTCCCCTCTGGGCCGAGCTGAGCTGCCGGAGACAGGTCCCAAGGGCCCTGTCTTTGCTCACCCGCGTCGCCCAGGCTGGTTAGGCCTGGAGACCCTGACCCCACCATCCTGGTCACTCCTGCTGGCCCTGCTCTGGGGCAGGGAGGGCGCCTGCTACTCCAGGCCCACTGGGTAGGTGTCGTGAGGGGGTTCCAAGAGTGGGCCCAGCGTCTACTCCAGCCCTACATCTGGCCGCCAGTCTCGGCTTTGGGGTCCTTCCTTTTCCTGGTGTGAAGGGACTGCCAAGAAGCACCGCATGTGTGGCTGAGGTCACATGAGGTCACATGATGTCGCATGAGGTCACAGGGCCAGCTGCACGTGCACGCCTGGACGCCAGGGAGAAGGCTGGGGTGACGTGTGGGCCAGAGGGTGTAGCCCCTGAGGGAAACAGAGGTGGGTCTGAGGACACGGTCTCTGTGGGGCCCTGAGGCCGGGGCTGAGGGTCTGTAGGTTGGGGCGCAGTGACGGATCTGATGGGGGTTCCAGGGTTGGGGGTGTCAGCTGAAGAATCATGACATCTATAAATTTGGAGAGGAGACTTTGTTTCTTACAAAGTGTGGACATCCCACAGGCTGGGAGCACAGCCGTTGAAAGGCTGTGAGCGGACACTTCAAGAGAGGGGGTGGGACAGGGACATACTCTGAATGGCTTGGCCAAGTACACGTTCAGCAAGTGACGGGAGGAGCTGTGGATATTCGTAAAGGGGGTCCTGACGCATGTGTTCTGAACAAACACGTGTGTTACATGTGACCCACGTTCACCTTGGGGTGGAGACTGCACATCTAACTGCGTTACAATTAGGCCCTGCACGTCAGAAGGTGAAGCTGGGACGGGAAGCACTCGGTGCGCAGCCTCTGTAAACCGCCAGAACCGGTTCGGGGCTGGGGGTCCCTGCTCAGGAGACAGTTACTGAGATGAGGCTTTTGTCCGATTGCAGCTGTGGTTCTGGCTGGTGGAGCAGGGGTCAGCGAGGCAGCGTCTGGCGGGGTGAGCTGCACCTGCTTTAACGTTGTTCATCTCAAGGCCAGCGTTTGGCTGCCAGAGACAAAGAAAAGCTTGTGGCAGGGAGAACCTGGTTTCTGCTTTAAGTGCAGTGTGCGTGACTTAGCCCCTGCCTGGTGTGGCCTCAGGCCCTGTTGATAATTTGGTGTCTTATGGCCACAGTCGGTTCTGCTGGGCTATTGGTCTCTTTTTATTTTTTAATTAAAAGAAAAATTTTACTTTAAGTTCTGGGACACAGGTGCAGAATGTGCAGGTTTGTTACACTGGTATACACGTGCCATGGTGGTTTGTGTCTCACGCGTCCGTGTGAAGAGACCACCAAACAGGCTTTGTGTGAGCAACATGGCTGTTTATTTTACCTGGGTGCAGGTGGGCTGAGTCCGATAAAGGAGTCAGCAAAGGGTGGTGGGATTATCATTGGTTCTTATAGGTTTTGGGACAGGCGGTGAAGGTAAGAGCAAGGTTTTGGGGGCAGGGGGTGAAGCTCACCAAGTACATTCTGAAGGGTGGGGAGAATTACAAAGAAACTTCTTAAGGGTGGGGGAGATTATAAAGAACCTTCTAAAGGGTGGGGGAGATTACAAAGGACATTGATCAGTTAGCGTGGGACAGAAACAAATCACAATGGTGGAATGTCATCAGTTAAGGCTATTTTCACTTCTGTGGATCTTCAGTGGCTTCAGGCCATCTGGATGTTTACGTGCAGGTCACGGGATGTGATGGCTTAGCTTGGGCTCATAGGCCTGACAGTTTGCTGCACCTGTCAACCCGTCATCTGGGTTTCAAGCCCCGCATGCATTAGGTATTTCTCCTAATGCTTTCCCTCTCCTTGCCCCCACCCGCCCCGACAGGCCCTGGTATGTGCTGTTCCCCTCCCTGTGCCCACGTGTTCTCATTGTTCAAGTCCCATTTATGAGTGAGAACATGTGGTGTTTGGTTTCCTGTTCCTTTGTTAGTTTGCTGAGGATGATGGTTTCCAGCTTCATCCACGTCCCTGCAAAGGACATGAACTCATTCTTTTTTATAGCTACATAGTATTCCATGGTATATATGTGCCACATTTTCTTCATGGTCTCTATTTAACATTCACACTGGGCAGTTGCTGTGTCTAAACCGCAAAGGGGAGGGGGTGTGATGATGGGATGGGTCTGACCTCCCATCCCATCACTGCTGGGAACTCAGTTTTAAGGTGTGTCTGGGGTCCCCTTGGCCAAGTTGGGTTTCACGTAGGGTTTTATTTTTAGTTCTCAGGGGCACAGAGTTGGGGAGCATGGTTACGGAAGACAGTTGGGGGAGTCTGTGTTCGGGCCACCAGATGGGAGGTTGTGGAGTGGGGCAAGGCTTGGGGCCATGGTTCTGTGTTTACCCAGTGGGCCCCTGGCCGAGAGTTGGGGGGCTCAGGTTGGGAGGTCTTTCGTTGCGGTTGCCGGGCTGGGGTTCACTGTTGAGCGGGGATCGGGGCATCTGCACCCTTGCTGATGGTGGCCTGTGCCTTCCCTCCCAGCCTGTTTGGGGGCCAGGCCAAGGGGCCGCCGGTGACCAACATCATGTTCCTGAAGACGCACAAGACGGCCAGCAGCACGGTCCTCAACATCCTCTACCGCTTTGCCGAGACCCACAACCTGTCCGTGGCACTGCCCGCCGGCTTGCACGTCCACCTGGGCTATCCCAGGCTCTTCCTGGCACGCTATGTGGAAGGCGTGGAAGGTGTGGAAGGCGTGGAGCCGCAGCACCACTTCAACATCATGTGCAACCACCTGAGGTTCAACCTGCCTGAGGTGCGGTGGTCCGCTGGGGAGGAGGGTGGGCTGCGGCCGTGGCTGTGGCTGCAGGGTCTGAGTGGTGTAGCCTGGAGACTGGAGAGGAGGTGGAAGGCTTAGGGGCGGGGCATGCAGAGAGGGGGTGGGGAGGGCCTGGGCCGCACATCCTGCTGAGCCAACCCCTGCCCCTCCAGGTGGCCAGTAGCCTACAGTTGCTCTTGGAATGAGACCTAGGAGTCCCACAGCCCCTGCCCAAGGGCATCCCCAGTGCTCCCCCGCTTTTCTGGCCTCCTCTGGTACTGCACAGGCCCGGCTCACCCCACCCCGTGACCTTCGCTCCCATGGCTGCAGGCCCTCCTTTGGGTCCCTCAGGTCTCAGCACAGAGCCCTCTTCCCCCCAGGGCTTCCCTGACCTTCCTTACAAAAGAAGCAGGGCAGGGAGTGTGGGCAGGAGGGCTGTGGGCAGGCACAGGTGTTTTAGGGTCACCCCCAGCGCTCTGTGGAGAACGGCCAGCAGAGGCTAGGTGACGAGGTGAGGCCAGAGGGAGGCCCGGTGGGGAGAGGTGGTGGGCAGAGAGCGGGGCAGCTTGGCTGTGCTGTGAGGTGGGGGCCGTGGGGCAGAGGGAGGAGGAGGGGTCAGGAGGAGAGGAAAGGAAGAGGGTGGGAGCAGAGAGGAGGCCTCCCACTGCTCTCTCCCTGGGTTTCTGAGGATGGAGAAACCAGCGGTGTAGTTGGGCATGACTTTCTGCATGACTTTACTTTCTGTGGGTGGGGTATATCCTCCAGGACCTCTGAGGGGGCACAAGTGAGGGTAAGTCCAGACCCACCCTGCGGGGAACCCGGGTCATGGGCCTTCTCTGGGCCTCAGTTTCTTTGTTAGGTGGGTGTCACCCTGGCCTGGCAGCTGGTGGAGTGCTGAAGGCCCCCTGTGCCAGGGGCCCGAGGAGGGCCCTTCGTGTTGGGTCTGTGTCCCACAGCATCCCACCCCTAGAGGCCTCTGCGTCTTCTCGAGGTGCCAGTGGGAGCTCCTCCTCCCTCCTCCTGCTGAGGCCCCATCCTGGCGTCCTTGGCCTCTGTTTTGGGCCCCAGGGAACCAGTGACCGTGCTACAGGGCCTGCGTGTGGCCCTAGCTCTGCTCCCGCAGCTACTGCACGAGGAGGTGCCAGGCCCCGGTCCCTCCGCAGATGTGTGGATGGGGGGCTCCCCGAGCGGGTGTGGCCAGGACGCGCCTCCTCCCCGCGGGTGGGCCACCCTGGCCCGGGCCCGCGGTCCGCAGCCCGCCTCTCTGTCGCCACACAGGTGCAGAAAGTCATGCCCAACAACACCTTCTACTTCTCCATCCTGAGGAACCCCGTGTTCCAGCTGGAGTCCTCCTTCATCTACTACAAAACCTACGCCCCCGCCTTCCTGCGCGCGCCGAGCCTGGACGCGTTCCTGGCCTCGCCGCGGACGTTCTACAACGACAGCCTCCTCAAGAACGTCTACGCCAAGAACAACATGTGGTTCGACTTCGGCTTCGACCCCAACGCGCCGCGCGAGGAGGGCTACGTGCGCGCGCGCATCGCGGAGGTGGAGCGGCGCTTCCAGCTGGTGCTCATCGCCGAGCACCTGGACGAGTCCCTGGTGCTGCTGCGGCGCCGGCTGCGCTGGGCGCTGGACGACGTGGTGGCCTTCAGGATCAACGCCCGCAGCGCGCGCTCCGTGACCCGCCTGGCGCCCGAGACCCGGGAGCGCGCGCGGAGCTGGTGCGCGCTGGACTGGCGCCTGTACGAGCATTTCAACCGCAGCCTCTGGGGGCAGCTGCGCGCCGAGCTGGGGCCGCGGCGGCTGCGCGGGGAGGTGGAGCGGCTGCGCGCCCGGAGGCGCGAACTCGCGACCCTGTGCCTGCAGGACGGCGGCGCGCCCAGGAACCGCACGCAGATCAGAGACCCGCGCCTGCGCCCCTACCAGTCCGGCAAGGCCGACATCCTGGGCTACAACCTCCGGCCGGGCCTGGACAACCAGACGCTGCGCGTGTGCCAGAGGCTGGTGATGCCTGAGCTCCAGTACATGGCCCGCCTGTACGCCCTGCAGTTCCCGGAGAAGCCCCGCAAGAACATCCCGTTCCTGGGGGAGTAGAGGGGCCGGGGCCGGGGTCGGGGCCTCCTGCGGACAGCAGCCCCTCTCTCCGCCGTCACCGGGGAGGCCGGGGATCCTCGCAGGGCTTCTGGGGCGTTGGGAAACCCAGGCCCGCCGGCTACGGCTCTAAAATGAAGAGGGTGGAGACCCCAGTAAGGAGCCGCCCACCCCGACGATCCGCCCAGATCCCTCCCAGAGAGCGCCCTGAGCCCAGGCGGCAGCCCCCCTCCCCCCGCCCCCGGGTCCGAGGCTGTGCCTCTGTTCACTGAATAGGACTGAACAGGAGGGCGGGGGAGTAGGGGAAGCTGGATGGCAGGTCAGCACCTGCCCGGCAGGACGCGCATGCCCGTGAGCCCCGGCTCTCCCGAGGGTCCTGGGCACTGGGGCTGTGGGTCCTCGGAGGAACTCAGAGTGGCTCCCCTGAATTTCCCGGCGCTGGCAACAAGGTGCTGGTCCCAGAGACAGCTGCAGGCACAGGCAGTGCCACAAAGACCAGCCCGGAAACGGGGCAGGGGCCAGGGGTCAGCCGCTCCCGAACAGCTCCCCATCTTTAGCTGCAGGAGGTTTGGTTCTGATGGAAGGACGTTTTCTACAGAGATGGCACAGCTGCTCACAAGACCAGAGCTCTAGCTCGGCTCCACGACCCCTGCTGGTCAGCCCCTAATGCCCCGTGAAGGAGAGGACGTCTCACTTGCCAAAGGAGTGGTTGGGGGTCCACATACCCTTGGTTGCCTTGGAGACCATGTTCGGTGTGGTGCCAGAGGGCAGCTGTGGGCACCCCTCTTCGTCATTCACACGGAGGGACAGAGCCTCCCTGCCTGGCAGGACGTGATCCCTGGCTGCCAGGGGCTCAGCGGGTAAAGGGGTGCACATGCTGGGACCAGCCGATGCTTGGGGCACCCAGGAAACGCAGCTACTCTGCTGCACGCCAGCCTGGAGGTTGAGACCCCAGCAGTGGATCTAGGCCTGCAGGTCTAGGTGTGTCCTTGCTTTTTTGGGGGGGGCAGGGAACCAGTATTTCAAAGAAGAGAGAGAACCCAAACCAGCAGCATAGGCAGCTCCCTCGGACCCCAGTGTAATGGGGGAGCTTCAGGAAGAGTGAATTTTCAGTGAGAGTCGGCTGTGAAGAATGGCACGAGCTCCACTGAGTCAGAGTCAGCCAGGGACCTCAGCAGGTCACCCTCCCTCCTATGCCCAGGGACCTCTGCAGGCTGCCCACCCTCCCGCCCCTCTCAGCCCAGGGACCTCTGCAGGCCGCCCACCCTCCCTCCCCGCTCAGCCCAGGGACTCCTGCAGGCCACCCTCCCTCCCTCCCCGCTCAGCCCAGGGACTCCTGCAGGCCGCCCACCCTCCCTCCCCGCTCAGCCCAGGGACCTCTGCAGGCCGCCCACCCTCCTGCCCCTCTCAGCCCAGGGACTCCTGCAGGACACCCTCCCTCCCCTCTCAGCCCAGGGAAGCCACAGGAGGGGATTCCGCCAGGTAAAGGGAGAGTGGCCCTGGAGGAGCCCACGTGCCAACAACAGGAGTCCCGGAAGACAGAGAAGACCACAGATGAGAAAGCAGGTCACGCTGAGAACAAAACATTCCCGGACCACACCCAGGGTCAGGCTGCTCCTTCCCGAGGCCCGATAGCGAGATGCAGATGAACTGGGGAAGAAGAGAGATTTTATTTCTGTAACTGGTTACAGGGAGATGGCCCGGAAACGATTACCAGACTTAACTCCAGATTACAGAGTTTTTCCAGAGCTTATAAACCTTGTAGACTCTATGTCTACGTGTAAGTGTGATTCATCTAAAGACATAAGTGATTAAATTCTTCTAATCTATAACTAAGTTCGAGTCCTGAAGATCTTCCTCTGGAACCTCAGTAAATTTACTTGATCTAAATGGGTCCAGGTGTTTACCCTTATCTTGTCTTCTGCTAAATCATGGAGGTTTGGGGAGTTCCTTCAGAGCCCAGTAAACTTGTTTGTAGAGGCCTGGGGAGTTTTTTCAGACCCCCTCAATAAAACCTGTTTAATACTAAACGGGTCCTGTTAAGAATTCCTTCATGATCTTGTCATGCTTCAAGGCCCGGGAAAGCCCTGGGCAGAACTCTTGGTGGGCTTTTGTTACTTCCCAGCTTTGTATGAGGCGCTGGCTCTCAGCTCCTAATATTTCACTTCACCCTCAGTCAGTGCCGGACAGTTGTCATGGAGGCCTGCGTCGGTGAGGCCTGGCCTGCCGTGGAAACATTCCCCTGAGTTGAAGAAAGACTCACGGTTTTCAGCATCCCGTTACCCTCTGAGCATCAAGCAGAACCCGCCGGCCCCAAAACCAGGCCCCTTTGGCACACCGGGCCCGAGTGAGCCCAGCAGGAAGAGGTCTGCTTCTGAGCAGAGCTCAGGTCGTCTCTGGGAGGACGAGCGAGGGTTGGAGGCAGTGGCTGCTGCGGTGGCAGCCCTGTCCCCGAACAGAGCGCAGGTTGTCTCTGGGAGGACGAGCGAGGGTTGGGGCGGTGGCCGCTGCGGTGGCAGCCCTGTGCCCAGGCATGGACTCTGCCCTCAGCTTCAGGCACCGAAGAAATGAAGTTACAGGAGGGGCACACGGTCCTTTTGTCTCTGCCTTCGAGGTTGGTGGGAACTGAAACTGGTACCATCTTTTTGAATGGAAATTTGGGGTCTTTCTGGCGACGTAAAATGGTGTGTGGTTTGCAGTAGAGTGTTGAGAACAGCCTGTTCGGGTTGTGCATTGAGAAGGGGCGGTTAAAATGCCGCCACATCGTGCAGCCGTGAAAGGGGGAACACAGTGTGGCCGAAACTGCTTTTGGGGAGGGGGCACGTCCCAGCCTTCCGTGTGATGCTGGGGTCAGCGTGGCCCCTCGGCTGCCAGAGCTCACGAAGGCAGTTAAGGAAAGCTTCCTCCCGGTGGCTTTCATCCCACAGGGACAGAGCCTCAGATGTGCCCAGGGACCTCTGAGCAGCCATGGGCCACGGGGTGACAGTTGGGGGTGGTGGGACCCGTGGCTGGCATATACCCCAGGTAGACGGTGGCTTGTCCAGGCAGAGATGCCCAGGGGAAGGAGGTGGCACCTGAGGGCAAATCTGGCTTTTCAGGAGAAGCTGAAAACACGGGCTTTTCTGTGAAATCTCTAGATTGAAAAAAGTGGGCTTGAAAAGCCTCAAGCAGAGGGAGTGAGGCCTGCCCCCCATCCCAGCTCTGTGGGCACACCCTGGTCAGACAGCCCTGCTCCAGACCCAGCCTCTGTCTCAGGGTGGCCCAGGAGGGGGCTTTGCAAGGTGACGTGGGGGCTTGGAGGCCCCGTTTCCCTATGAGCCTGGGTGCTTAGGGGATGGCCCTGGTCAGACTCCACCAGGCCCAGACTTGGGGGACAGGAGAAGGGGAGATGGGCCACCCCGTTCTGGTTGGGCTGGGGTGGGGCTTCTGAGAGCTGGGGAGGTTGTCCCTTCCCACCCACCTGCCCCAGTATTCTTGGCTGTGAGCAGGAGGATGTGTACAACGGCCAAGTTGCCTGGACTCGGTACGCCCCTCTGGGGGTTGTGAGTGCACAGGGCACTGGTGAGCGGCCCACGGGGGTCACATGGCCCACGGGGGGCACGCAGATGAGTTGGAAGGAGCTGGGGCCCACTCCTCCCACTTCCTTCTCTCCCACATCCTCCCCGGCCCCCTCCCAGCTCCCCCCAGTAAATCCCCTCAGGCTCCAAGACCTGGAGGGACGCAGCAGGTTTGTAATCTCAGCCTGGAAACCACATGACCTCCCTGTTTCCCACCACAGCCCCCCAGGTTTCAGAAGCAGTTGAGGACGCCCTTCGCAGGGGAGGGAGGGACAGTGAGAAGGGAGGGTGTTCAGGGCCCAGGGAGCCCCCGCAGAGGCTGCCCCATCAGAGCGCACTGGGGACCTGTGGCCTCCTCTGAGATTCTGGCCTGGGCAGTGGTCATTTGAGCATCGGTTACCAAGGCTGCCTCCGAAATGGCAGGCCGGGGTCAGGCCAGCATGAATGGGGCTGGCAGGAGTCCTGCAGGGGCAGCTGTGCTGGGGAGGGGTCACCCTGGGCCCTGAGAGGCACAGGACATGGTGATGGGGTGCTGGCCTACCAGAAGCACATACACGGAGCTGGAGCCCAGCAAGGCCCCAGGGGCCACTGTCCTGTGCTGTGAGGGGCTGTGCTGTGCCAGGGGAGGCCCCGCACCCAGGAAGCCCGGAAGAGAGTGTGCACTCACGGAGCCCTCCTGCCAGGGCTGCATCTCTTCAGCAGCAGACCCCTGTGTCCCCCTGGGAGGTCCACTGTGGCCTCACCACAGCCCTTGTTGGAGGGCACATCCCTGTGTCCTCAGCACCCCAGTGTTGAGCGTGTCGACCTGCAGAGGGGAGCCTGTGCTGGCCCCAGGCATCTGTGTGGCTCGTGGGTGCCCATCTGCACCCCTGGCTCCGCTCTGGGCTTCAGTGGAGCTGTGCCACCGTGGGAGTGTCCAGGGTCCTGACGTAGCCCTGGGACGTGGCCAGCTCCCTGGCCTGCTGCCCGCACAGTGGGCCCTTGTCTCTGCTCTGGGTCAGGCGAGGCAGCCACCCATGATGAGCTCTGCAGCCTTCCCGAGGTGGCCGGTGAGTCCCTGCCCTTTGCACCCCCAGTGCCCTCACCCCTCTACCCTGGCGCTCGGGGCCAGGACCCGCTCCTGAGGGATCTGTCCTGCTGGCCGGCTCCTCTGTCTGGGGGTGCTGGACGAGTCCCACCGCTTGCCAACCCCAGGGTGGCTCCTCAGCTCTCAAACAAGGGGCGGGCTGCATGGATTCTGAGGGCCCCTCCAACAAGAGGTCCCACACGTGTCTCCCAATGGGACAGGTTCCTGGCCCACAGGGTGGGTGTGACACTGAGGGTTCCTGGGGGCAGATTCAGGGCATGGGATGGAGGCAGATGGGTTGTGAGAGGCCCAATGCAGGGGGCCGGCGCCAGCCCACCGGGTCGTTCTGCAGATGGGCTGGTCGGGGACGCTCTACCAGGTGAAGGGTCTGTGGCTGGAGTCTTCACCCTGGCCAGGGCACAGGATGTTCACAGCGCAGGCTGAGGGTCAGAGCCGCCGAGGGCCCCCGCCGGGATCCTGCGCAAAGCTTTGGCCTCTGCACTTTACGTGGGCGCATGTGAATGCCCCTCGCCAAGGTGTTCCTACACCTGACGGGTCCCAGGACAAGAAGTGCTGACCCCAGAGGGTGTGTGCGGAGGGCCTGGGCTGACCTCAGGGCTCTAGGGGGGCCCACACAGGATGGGCTGCGAGGGGTGGGGATGGGGGGTCTGTGATGGCCCCCTGCCAAGCCAGAGTGAACCCTACAACCGGTCCAAGGGTCCAGGGGCCAGAAGGCCAGGTTCTCCTGGAGGTCCCATCTCCCCCAGGCCTTGGTTTCCCCTTCTGTGACTCCACACCCCTGAGAAGGGCCCTGTCAGGGAGGGCGGGGGCACTGGTTAATGTCCAGGACACAGCCGTCCCCGTCAAGCCAAACCTCTGGAACATGCTGAACTGGCCGCACTGAGCAGGGCTGGCCTCTGAGACGGAGGGGCCTGCTGAGGACACAGAGGCTCTGTGGAACCCAGGGAACTGGCCGCACTGAGCAGGGCTGGCCTCTGAGATGGAGGGGCCTGCTGAGGACACAGAGGCTCTGTGGAACTCAGGGCCTGGCTGTGGCAAGGATACCCCAAGCCAAGTGTGTGGCAGCCTTGTCCTCTCTGTGGGCCTCAGTTTCCCCTCTGTGCAACGAGGGGAGTGACCAGCTGGTTTCTGGAGCCTCCTTCCCTCCCTCTCTGTCCCCAGGAGTGGGCCTGGGCCTCATGTCTGCAGGGGGTGCTGACGCCGGGTCCTGTGGCCCGGGCCTTGGGGAGGGAGCCAAGTGCCGAGAGAATGTCTTGCTTGTGCCTGCTCAGCCCAGAGGGACACGTGGCGTCTGCACCTGCTTCCCGCTTGGGCACAATTGCCCTTTGAGAGCAGAGCCAGGGGCTTCTTGGGGACAGGAAGCTGCTCTCAGAAGCCGCACACTGGTGGTGGGGAGCAGCAGGAAGGGGCCGGCCAGCTGTCCTAGCCAAGAGCCTTTCAGGAACCGGCGGCCCAGGGCAGAGGTGGCTGGAGGTGCAGCTGTCTGTTTGGGCCTCAGGTGTAGGGGCAAGGCCTGCCCGGGTTTTGCACGAGTGTTGCGCCTTTACCTGGGTCTCCATCGGTCCCACCTGACTCGTGAGTGTGCGTGGGTCCCCGTTGTAGGCAGGCGTTGTGCCCTGGCCAGGTGCGGTGTTCAGCATCCGGCCATCTCCCTCCTCCCTCCTCCCCTTAGCCTCCCATCCAGGTGCCCCGTGTGCCCAGCCTGGGTGACTGGCCATGGCTCTGACCGCTCCAAGTCCTGCACGGTGGGTACCAGCGTTCCCACCTGTCTGCAGCTGCACCACCTCCCCGTGCCGGGCTGTGCGTGCTCACGCACGGCCCGGCCTGGCTTTGTGTGGTCAGACAGAGAGACCCCCAGGCAGGTCCCGCCTGCAGCAAGCAGACCCCATATGTGCCCCAAATGCCCGCTCACCCAGGCCCTGCCCTGGTGGGTGTTGTCTGGGAGCCCCACTCAGCTTTGGGGCTTCTGATTCCTGTGGGTGCTTCTCAGGTCAGGGCCCGCAGGTGCAAAGCACCAGGCAGTGGGGTGGGGGCACTATGGGGCCAGCTGCCTGCAGGCAGGGGTCTGATCACCGAGCACCTGTCCCCTGCAGGATCCCTGGCTATGGGCGACCCGATGACATTCAGGAAGTGGGAGCGGGTCCCCTGTCCCCATGGCTCCCAGCAGTCCCTGTGAGCTCACCTCTTTGTGTCTCTGTTTGCCGTGGCCTCTATTCTGGGGACACTGAGCCTCTCCTTGCTCGAGGTTTTGGGTCCTGATTGTCCACATGACCTCCTGCTGGGTGAATTCCGGGATGACCCTGTGTCCTGGGCACATGGCTGGCAGGGTCCCGGGGCTCTCCGGCCAGCCTCCCCTGCACCTCCGCACCAACTAGCCTGGCCGAGGGTCAACTCCCAGAGCCGTGTTGAGAGGGGAAGGTCTGATTCCACAGACATTTGGGGTACAGGGGTTGTGAGGGTGGACTGGGGAGGGGCTGCTCCAGATCTGGGGTGAGGGAGTCAGAAACAGGGCTGACCCCAAGGTGGGTGCAGGAAGAGCCCTAGGTGTGGGCAGGAGCTGTCTGCACCTCCTGAGCCCCTTCCCCAATCCAGAGGAGGAGCGAGTGTGGGGCTCCCTGGGCCTGCCTTGCTGACCTGTGGCCCTGTACTGACCAGCAGAGCATGGGGGCCCCTCATACCCCTTCACGGACAGTGCTCTTTGAGCGGGAGAGGACCGGCCTGACCTACCGCGTGCCCTCGCTGCTCCCTGTGCCCCCCGGGCCCACCCTGCTGGCCTTTGTGGAGCAGCGGCTCAGCCCCGACGACTCCCATGCCCACCGCCTGGTGCTGAGGAGGGGCACGCGGGCCGGGGGCTCCGTGCGGGTGAGTGGCCAGGCCCACTGGGGCTGCACACCCAGGGACAGGGGCGGGGGTGGCGGTGGCAGGCGGGTGCCCGAGATAGAGATGAGCAAACCAGGCTCAGCTGTCTCGGGTGCCCCACGGGGGGCTGTGCCCACGTCCCTGGACATCCTAGTCAGTGGCACTTCCTCCTCTGGGCAGTGGGGCGCCCTGCAGGTGCTGGGGACAGCGGCCCTGGCAGAGCACCGGTCCATGAACCCCTGCCCCGTGCACGACACTGGCACAGGCACCGTCTTCCTCTTCTTCATCGCGGTGCTGGGCCACACGCCCGAGGCCGTGCAGATCGCCACGGGAAAGAACGCCGCACGCCTCTGCTACGTGGCCAGCCGTGACGCCGGCCTCTCGTGGGGCAGCGCCCGGGACCTCACCGAGGAGGCCATCGGTGGTGCCGTGCAGGGTAGGCGGGCAGGGTGCCAGTCTGGGTCCCTCGGATTGGCCACGGTCCACATGGAAGGGAGATTCCAGCTGGAAATGTCCATTCTGCTCCACCCCCGCCCCTGCCTCCAGCCACAAGGGAACCAACCAGCCCTCTCCCCAGGACTGTCCTGGGCCTCCCGTCCCAGGCAAATGGGTACTGGTCGCCACCCAGTCCATCCGGTGGGCAGGAGCAGGCCCTCTATGGCTGATCAGACTCTCATCCCCCCGGGTCATCCCTTTATCTGCAGAGGAGAAGGCTGAATGCTGAGGTGTCTCTCAGCTCCCAAACCAACAGCCACCCCACCCCACCCCTTCCTCTTATTCTTTACTCCCTTCTCACCCTGCCCAGGGCCTGGCCAGGCCTCGCCACGGCTTTCCCTCCACCCCGTCCTCTGTGGCCACCTGACCCTGGCCTGTGGGAGCCACAGCAGGGAGTGGAGAAGATACATGGCGGACCCCAGGACCCCACCGCAGGGCCTCACTCCCCCTGCCCGCCCTCCGCTGTATCTGTATGGGCAGTGCTCACCAGCCTCCCTGGGTGCCATCCACCTGGGCACGGCTGCTAAGGGCTGGGAGAGGCTTGTCAGCCTGGGAGGACTCAGGGCGGCTGCGATGAGTTGTGTGGAAGGCTGGTCAGAGTGCGACGGTCCTAACCCGAGGCACCAGCCCCTCCTTCCCCGACCCCTGTGCCTTCCCCGACCCCTGTGCCTTCCTCCATCCGCCCCCCTCCCACAACCTCGGGGACTCAGCAGCCCCTCCCACCTCCGCCCTCCTCCCCACAGACTGGGCCACGTTTGCCGTGGGTCCCGGCCACGGCGTGCAGCTGCCCTCAGGCCGCCTGCTGGTGCCCGCCTACACCTACCGCGTGGACCGCCGAGAGTGTTTTGGCAAGATCTGCCGGACCAGCCCCCACTCCTTCGCCTTCTACAGCGATGACCACGGCCGCACCTGGCGCTGTGGAGGCCTCGTGCCCAACCTGCGCTCGGGCGAGTGCCAGCTGGCGGCAGTGGATGGTGGACAGGCCGGCAGCTTCCTCTACTGCAATGCCCGGAGCACCCTGGGCAGCCGCGTGCAGGCACTCAGCACTGACGAGGGCACCTCCTTCCTGCCCGCAGAGCGCGTGGCTTCCCTGCCCGAGACTGCCTGGGGCTGCCAGGGCAGCATCGTGGGCTTCCCAGCCCCCGCCCCCAGCAGGCCACGGGATGACGGTTGGTCAGTGGGCCCCGGGAGTCCCCTTCACCCTCCATGCCTTGGTCCTGGAGTCCATGAACCCCCAGAGGAGGCTGCTGGAGACCCCCATGGAGGCCAGGTGCCTGGTGGGCCCTGCAGCCATCTGCAGCCTCAGGGGGACGGCCCCAGGCAGCCTGGCCCCAGGCCTGGGGTCAGTGGGGATGTGGGGTCCTGGACCCTAGCGCTCCCCATGCCCTTTGCTGCCCCGCCCCAGAGCCCCACGTGGCTGCTGTACTCTCACCCAGTGGGGCGCAGGGCTCGGCTGCACATGGGTATCCGGCTGAGCCAGGCCCCGCTGGACCCGCACAGCTGGACAGAGCCCTGGGTGATCTACGAGGGCCCCAGCGGCTACTCCGACCTGGCGTCCATCGGGCCGGCCCCTGAAGGGGGCCTGGTTTTCGCCTGCCTGTACGAGAGTGGGGCCAGGACCTCCTATGATGAGATTTCCTTTTGCACATTCTCCCTACGTGAGGTCCTGGAGAACGTGCCCACCAGCCCCGAGCCGCCCAACCTTGGGGACAAGCCTCGGGGGTGCTGCTGGCCCTCCTGACAGGCCTTCTGGCCGTGCCCATGCCCCTTGGGTGCCCGGGGCAGAGGGGTGGAATATGCTGGGGTGCCCTGGGATGGATGTGGGGGGGCTCTTAGTGCAGAATCCTGTGGATTAGAAGCAAGTTTCTCCTCAGAGTTCTCAAGCAGGGGTTGCTCTTTGAGAAGGGGAACAGCGGCTGGGAGTGAGCAGGGCAGGGTAGGGGCAGGAAGTGGGCCCTGGGCGACCCCCCACAGCTCCCTCCCGAGGCTGCAGGGTCAGGCACAGGACTGCAGGTAGCCCAGGGTGTTGTGGGTGGCAGCACTTGCTTGCTGGCTGCTTTCTGGCTCGAAATAAAGGAATCGTGCTTGTGTCGGGGTAGACGTTTCTTTCCTTTTCAGGTTCCAGCCCTGGGGAGGGGAGCTCTGCTCTAACCCGCTTCTCTGACCCCCATCCCAAAATCTCACTGCCTTGGCAAAGCTCTGCTTCTAAACATCCCGGGGCCAGCAGAGGGAGGGCAGGAGGGAGGAAGCGACTTCCACCCTTGGCCTCCTGTGCGGTGATCTGGAAGTGGTCTGCCGCACTCTCTGAACTTCCTACCAGAGGAGTAGGAGGCAGGGCCTCTCCCCGCAGAGCTGGACACCAGGAGGGGGTCACCTTCCAGGACCAGCCCTGTGTCCCGCCCCCCGACCCCACCCTGCAGAGGGCTTGGGCTCCGCTGGGGCTGTTTCCCCAGGGAAGTTCCTTTTTATTTATTCTCCTTTTAAAGTCTTCATTGCTGATGACAAAAGCAACATGTGCTTACTGTAGAAAATCTGGAAAATGAGCCGGGCACAGTGGCTCACGCCTATAATCCCAGCACTTTGGGAGGTCGAGGCAGGTGGATCACCTGAGGTCAGGAATTCGAGACCAGCTTGGCCAACGTGGTGAAATCCCGTCTCTACTAAAGATACAAAAATGAGCTGGGCATCGTGGTGGGCACCTGTAATCTCAGCTACTTGGGAGGCTGAGGCAGGAGAATCACTTTAACCTAGGAGGCGGAGGTTGCAGTGAGCCAAGATTGTGCCACTGCACTCCAGCCTGGGCGACAGAGTGAGACTCAAAAAAAAAAAAAAAAAAAAAAAAAAAGAAAGAAAGAAAGAAAAAAAGGAAATCTGGAAAATGTAGAAAGCTATAAAGAAAATATAAAGAAAAAATAGAAGTGAGCCCTGGGCCCCTCTCTCCACGGGCCCTTCCTTCTGGCTTCAAGTGCTCCTGCCCAGCCTGCTGCCACACCCATGGACGACGGCCCAGCCGGGGGGTGCACACGTGTGCCACCTTCTTCCTGGCCCTGAATTGTGTGTGATGGGCTCCTTTGCGTGTCTCTGGGTCTGGTCACCCTTTGGGCTGGCTTCGGTGACCATTCCCAAGGGCGGGGACCCACGGCCAGCCCCCAGCAGTGAGGGGCATCCAGGTGGTCTCTGAGTCGCCGAAGGTCCCAGGGGAGCAGAGGTGACCTCCCCTTGCGGCTCCCTTTTCCCCAGCAACTGCGCTGCAGGAGGGCTGCTGCCTGAGAGGGGCCACCACTGGGTTCCAGGCAGGGGCAGGATGGGGGCCTGGATCCGGGGCCCCTGAGAGCCCTGAGTTCCCACAATCACCCCGGGCCCCTCCCCACCTCAGGCAGCCTCAGCCTGTCATAGGAGGGGCCCCTTGCCCAGGCCCTGGCAGTGCTGGTTTTAGGGGATCTGTGTCTTAGTGCCTTGGGGCTGCTAAAATGAAATATATAGACCAGGGGGCTTGGAAACAACAGAAATGTATTTCTTATGGTTCTGGAGGCTCAAAGTCCAAGGTCAAAGTCTGTGATCATGAGCGCAGACTCCGTGTCTGGTAAGGGCCCTGTTTCTGGCTCATGGACGGCGGCCTCTGGCTGTGTCACACACGGCGGGAGGGAGGTCTCTCCTGGGTCTCCTGTATGGGACACTATCCCATTCATGAGGGCTCCACCCTCCCAGGAGGCCCCACCTCCTGACCTTATCACCTTGGGGTTAATATTTCAACATGGGAATCTAGGGCGCACGTGTAGATCACGTGCTGGGTGCATCCTGCCATGCGTGTGTTCTGGCTCACGGCACGTGTGTAGGTCGTGTGCTGGGTGCATTCTGTCATGTGTGTGTCCTGGCTCGTGGTGCACATGTAGATCACGTGCTGCGTGCATTGTGTCACATGTGTCCTGGCTTGTGGCACGTGTGTAGGTCATGTACGGGGTGCATTGTGTCCTGCACGTATGTGTACTGGCTTGTGACGTGTGTGTAGGTCACATGCTGGGTGCATCCTCTCATGCGTGTGTCCTGGTTTGTGGCACATGTAGGTCGTGTGCTGGGTGCATCCTCTCATGCGTGTGTCCTGGCTCGTGGCCCGTGTAGATCACGTGCTGGGTGCATCGTGTCACACGTGTGCCCTGGCTTGTGGCTAGCAGGGTCATCACAGTCCACTCTTCTGCCTTCAGATCTGAACCAAAGGAGCCACAGGCCTCTCTGGGGTTCTGGAAACTGTGGAGCCCAGTGGGGCTCTGCACGGCCCATTCTTCTTCATTTGCTTCTATACTGGGGTGAGCGGCGTCCCCAAATTCGTGTCCCTCTGGAAGCTCAGCCTGCTGCCTTATTGGAAGGAGGGCCTTTGCAGACATGATGGAGTAAGAGGAGGTCATACTGGATTGCAGTGGGTTTAGCCCAGTGATGACTGTCCTTGTGAACCATAGACGCAGGGAGAAGCCGTGCGAAGGTGGAGGCAGAGGCTGCAGTGATGCCACCACCAACCACACGGGCTGCTCAGAGCTGGAAGAGGCTGAAGGACCCTGCGCTGGAGGCTTCAGAGAGGGTATGGGCCTGTCACCCTTGGCTTCAGACTCGGCCTCCAGAGCCGTGAGAGGATGCATTTCCATCGCTTCAGCTGTGGGTCAGTGAGATTTGTTGCGGCAGCCTAGGAAGCAGCACACCTTCCCACCTTTGCCCTCTGTCTGTCCGTCCGTCCGTCTGTCCACATGGGCCTCAGACCCTGGGGGTTCCTGGCCGTCACTGCCTGGCCGTGTGCAGCCTCAACCTCGTGTCAGACCGACTTGGGCTGGAGGTCCCCAGGAGCTCCAGTCGCTGTGGCAGAGCCTCTCGATGTCCTGGGCTGTCTGCGGCTGGGGCACCCTCCGAGCTGGGGTTGGGTCCTGAAGGAGCCAGAGCCTCGGAGCCCTGGTCCCACATGAGAAGGCACTGGCTCCTCCAGGTCTGGGCAACTGCTCAGAACCGGGGAAGGCTCTGCCAGGTGTGATCCCCCAGGCTGGGAGAGGGTGTGTGGGGAGGCTGCCTGGCTCAGGGCAGGTTGAGCCCTTCCTCCTGCCCTCCTGCCCCTGCCCCAACTGGAGCGGGACCTGTCAAGGGCTCAGGACATCTGGGGTCTGCTGGTGGGGGGTCGCTGTGCACTTTCCTCCTACTGCACTGGGAGTTCCTCTGGCATCCTGGGAGACCTGTGCCTCCAGAGAGACCAGCCCCCTCCAGAGAGACCAGCCCCCTCCAGAGAGACCACCCCCCTCCAGAGAGACCACCCCCTCCAGAGAGACCACCCCCCTCCAGAGAGACCACCCCCTCCAGAGAGACCACCCCCTAGATTCCTCCCACTGCAGGCAGCTCCCCTGGCACCCGACCAGCTCCTGAGCTCCTGCCCCACCTCCGCACTCCTGACGGCTGCTCTCCCAGCCGCCTCTTTTCCTTCCTTCCACCCCTATATGGTTTGGATCTGTGTCCCCTCCCAAATCTTATGTGGAACTGTATGTAATTCCCAGTGTTGGAGGTGGGCCTGGTGGGAGGTGACTGGATTATGGGGCAAATTCTCACGAAGGGTTTACTGCCTTTGCCTCGGTGCTGTCCTCACGACAGCGAGTTCCCCCGTGACCTGGCTGTTTAAAGGTGTGCGGCACCTCCCTGCCTTGCTCCTGCTTTCACCATGTGACGCGCCTGCTCCCCCTTCTCTTCCACCAGGATTGTGGGTTTCCTGGGGCCTCCCCGGAAGCCAAGCAGATGCCAGCACCACACTTCCTGTAGAGTCTGCAGAACCAGGAGCCGATTAAACTTCTTTTCTTTAAGAATCGCCCAGCCTCTGGTGTTCCTTCACAGCAGGGTGAGGGGGACACCCTGAGCCTTAGGGGCAACGCCTGCTGCTGTCCCCAGGCCAGGCCGGGCAGTGGCTCGGGAATGTGGCTGGGAACACAGTGCCAGGGCTGGGGTCAGGACTCTGTCGTGGAGGTAGGATGTCTTTGTGGTTCCTTCCTAACCCTCATCCTTTTACCTCTTGTCCTGGCTTACGGGGCTGGCAAGGACCTCCAGGAAGACGTTAAACAGCCTTGACGTCTGATAGGCCAAACAAGCGCTTGGAAGCTGTCTGCGTCCTCACTCCGGGCGCCTGCACCATAACGTCACTGCGAAGGGCTGTGCAGAGGGGGCCAGCTGAGGGTCTTGAGGTGAGAAATCATCCTGGTCATCTGGGTGGGTCCAGGGTCTCACCAGGGTCCCTATGGGAGGGGACAGAGGGTGGGAGAGGAGGGAAGACGCCTTGCAGCTGGGTTTGAAGATGGAGGAGGGGCCACAGCTGAGTAGCTGGTAGCCACTGGAAGCTGGGAAAGGTAGGAAGTGAAGCCCCCACAGCCTGCAGAGGAAACAGCCCTGCGGATGCCTTGATGTTAGCCCAGGGAGGCCACGTCAGAGCTCCAGCCTCTCGAACTGCTGGGGATGCATTTGTGTCGTTTCAAGCTCCAGGTCTGTGTGATTTGCAGCCTCGGGAAACAGTTGTCGGGCCACCAGGGTCCCGCCCTGCTCCCACCTTCTGGGCTCCAGGACGCGGGCGTTGGACCTCTCACCGTCCGCGTGGCCCTCTGCCGTGCACTCTCCTCCTCGCTGGTGTCTGTGCCGCATTCTGGTTGGTTTTCTCGGCTTTTTTTTTTCTTCCCGATTCACTAATTCTCTCTTTGCTGTGTGTAATCAGCTGGGAGTTACTCTCTTGCTCCCTCTCTCCCTCCCCCATCCTTTCTCTGTCCTTGTCTCTCTGTCTCTGTGTCTGTCTCTGTTTCTCTTTGTGTTTGTGTCTCTCTCTGTCTCTCTGTCTCTATCTCTCTTTGTGTTTGTGTCTGTTTCTTTCCATGACTCTCCCTCTGTGTCTCTCTTTGTGTCTCTGACTCTGTGTCTCTGTCTCTCTGTGTTTCTGTCTCTCTCTGTGTCTCTGAGTCTGTCTCTGTCTCTTTGTGTCTCTGACGCTCTCTGTCTCTCTCTGTGTCTCTGTGTCTGTGTCTTTGTCTCTCTGTGTCTCTGCCTCTGTGTCTGAGTCTCTCTCTGTGTCTCTGTCTCCCTGTGTCTCCCTTTCTGTTCTTCTCCACGACGTTCTCTGTGTTTGACTTTCTGCTTCCGCCCTGTGCGCAGAGGGACGAGGAGGAAGCTTTTGCGCATGCGCAGAAGGCTCCTACGCGCCACGTGCTTCAAGCGCTGGTTCCATTTAGGATGAAATAACGCCCCGCGGGGTGGAGAACGTTTGTGTTTTCCAGATGTGGCGATCACGGCCCAGCAAGTCCTCTGTTGTTCACGGTGCTCAGGTGGTAGAAACAATCTCGCAGCCCACCTGCGTGGCTTCCACAGCCATTCTCTTAAGCGTTTTCCACTTCGTGTGATTAAAAGAGTTGTGATGGCCCCAAGCACTTGCTTTACCTGCTCAGGTGTCATTCCATCCCATTCATTCCACAGCTTTCCCCAAATGCACACAAATGAAATGTAAATGTGAACGTGTGTGTATCTATCTCCCATTTCTCCCAAAGTGAGATCGTCAGCTGCTATCACTGCACAGCCATGCAGGGACCAGGCCCTGCCCCTTCAGCCCGAGGCTTCGGCCCCCAGCGTTGTCTCCGGAGGCTCATGCCTGACCCTTCGTGCTCAGCTTTTCCTGCTTCTTTGGGTTCCCAAGGCGTCCCAGCCAACTTCCCACCTGCAAACCCCCACCCGGGGAGCTTGACCAATGACATCGACATCTTTCAGTACTTGAATCCTCTCTTCTTCTTCTTCTTCTCCTCCTCCTCCTCCTCCTTCTTCTCCTCCTTCTTCTCCTTCTTCTCTTCTTTTTTTTGATAGAGTCTCTCTCTGTCGCCCAGGCTGGAGTGCAGTGGTGTGATATCTGCTCACCGCAACCTCTGCTTCCCAGGCTCAGGCGATTCTCCTGCCGCAGCCTCCTGAGTAGCTGGGATTATAGGCGTCTGCCACTATGCCCGGCTAATTTTCGTATTTTTAGTAGAGACGGAATTTCACCGTGTTGGCCAGGCTGGTCTCGAATTCCTGACCTCAGGTGATCCACCCACCTCAGCCTCCCAAAGTGCTGGGATTACAGGTGTGAGCCACTGGGCCCGGCCTCATTTTCCTTTTTTTTTTTTTTGAGACAAAGTCTCACTCTGTTGCCCAGGCTGGAGTATAGTGGCGTGACCTCTGCTCACTGCAATCTCCGCCTCTCAGGTTCAAGCGATTCTCCTGCCTCAGCCTCCTGAGTAGCTGGGATTACAGGCATGCACCACTATGCCTGGCTAATTTTTTGTATTTTTAGTAGAGATGGGGGTTTCACCATGTTGGTCAGCCTGGTCTTGAACTCCTGATCTTGTGATCCATCCGCCTCGGCCTCCCAAAGTGCTGGGATTACAGGCGTGAGCCACTGCGCCCAGCCCTCATTCTTCTTAATAATTGCATGAGAGCTGCTGGTGGGAGTGTGAAATGGTGCAGCCACTGTGGAAAACAGTAGCCATATCACTTCTCAGAAACTTAGAGATGGAATTATTGTATGAGCCAGCAGTTACCCTGCAGAACTGAAGGCAGAGTCTCAGAGATACGTGTGCACCCAGGTTCACAGCAGCGTTATTCATGATAGCTAAAATGGGGAAGCAGCTGAAGTGTCCATCGATGGATAAGTGAACAAAACGTGGTCCATCCATACAAGGGAATATTATTCCGTCCTAGGAAAGAAGGGGATTCCGACAGTTATTATGACATGGATGGACCCCGAGGATGTTATGCTGAGTGAAATAGGCCAGTCACAAAAGGCCAGATATCATGTGATTCCACTCATATGAGGTACCTGGGGGAGTCGAATTCTTGAGACAGAAAGTAGAATGGTGGCTGCCAGGAGCTGGGGAAGGCGGAGTGGGAGCTAGCATTTAACGAGGGCAGAACTTTAGTTTTTAAAGATGGAAAGTTCTGGAGATGGATGGCGGTGATCGCTGCACAACACTGGCAATTAGTTGAACGCCATTGAATCGCCCACTTAAAAATGATTAAGATGGTGTATTTTGTCACAATAAATCATTAGCAACAAACTTGCATGGTGAATTCTAGAGTATAGATGTGCTGAAATTTATCCCACATTTCCTTATCGAGGGACATTCAGATTGTTTCTAGTTTTTTTCCCCCTACCACTACAAAAATAGTTGCAGCAAATATTCTTGAACATAGGTTCTTACAAACTGGAATTCTGATTTCTGTACGATAGATTCCCAGATGTGGGGTGACCGAGCAGAACATCTCTATCATTTTTATTTTAATAGAGAATTCTTTCTCAGAGGAAATGGCCATCCCTGTCCCATCAGTCGTGCGTGGGAAGGCTTGTTTCCCTGCACACTTGCTGGTGCTTCACATCATCTGCCTTTTTGCTTTTTTTCCAGTGTGATGGGCACACCAGGGCATTTCACAGTCTTGGTTGTAGAGCAGGTGAGAGTGAGCTTCTTGGCCAAAAGACAGCATCCAAACCTCCCATTCCATGCTTGCTAATTTCCCTTTTCCTTGCCAGAAAACATGATTCTATTAGGCTCCATGCAATAGAAACTCTCCACTACCATATTTGAAGTGGGTGTCCTTAATAGATGGCATCTGCAAAACAAAACAAACCAGAGACAGAGGGCAGCGGCTCATGCCTGGAACCCCAGCACTTTGGGAGGCCGAGGAAAGTGGATCACTTGCAGTTGGGAGTTTGAGACCAGCCTGGCCAACATGGTGAAACCCCGACTCTACTAAAAATACAAAGATTAGCTGGGCGTGGTGGCGGGTTCCTGTAATCCCAGCTACTTGGGAGGCTGAGGCAGGAGAATCGCTTGAACTTGGGAGGTGGAGGTTGCAGCGAGCCAAGATTGTGCCACTGCACTCCAGCCTGGGTGACAGAGTGAAACTCCATCTCAAAACAACAACAACAACAACAAACAAACAAACAAACAAACAAAACCGAGCCGTGGGTTGGGAGAGGTCTCTGGAAGGCATCAAGAACAAAATTGTAAATAATGTGGAATGAGGTGGGGCTGTTATCGTCATTTATCTTCAAAATCTGAGCTATTTATCAATAATGGTTTGGATGATGGGGAAGGAGGGAGGACTGTCTACACAGGCAGATCCCATGGGGAAGGGAATAGGAAATTGGCTGGGGGGTTTCTTCCAGGGTGACCAGGATAAACTGTGCCCTCCAACTGGCATTAATGAAACAGGGTGGACATGAACCCTGGAGGCAGGAGTCCCGGGTTCAGACTCCACTTCCAAGCAGAATTACCATGGAATTCCTCAGAGCCTTTTCCCTCATCTAGGTTGGTGGTCCAGAGTAAAATGCAGGACCACCTTTCTGCTTACCAGGCTGTGAGCTCTTTGAGTATGGGAACCAAGTCTTTGTCATCTTCCTGTTTCTCCTACACACCCAGCACCTCGCTTAGTGTCTGGAATATGAGAAAAACTCCATTAATGTGTGTGGAATTAATTGTCAAATTAAGGAGTGAATGAAGCCCAGGCAGCTTTGACAGTACCTTAGTTCTCCCTAAGCTACTTTCACAGAGAGACAGTTTGTGTGGTCGTACTGGGACTGCACGGCCTTTTCTGCGTAGAGCTGAGGGTGGTGGCTCTAGTCTGGGTCTGTAGAGTTTTAACACTGGGATGCCTGTGGTTGCCTATGAACTCCAAGCAGAATAAACCCAAAGAAAACCACACCTGAGCACATCATAGTAAAAACCACTGAAACCAAAGATGAGAAATTTCAAAGTTGGCCAGAGAAATGGATTACCTTGAAAGGCAAGCCCTACTTTGAAAGGGGCCACATTTAGATGGAAAGTTGACTTCTCAAAAGAAACAATGGAGACTGAAAGACAGTGGATACCAGTCGTCAAAAAGTGCAGAACGGAAATAACTGCCAACCTAGAATTCTATACCTAGCAAAAATATCTTTCATGAATAAAGGTAAAATAATGACACTTTCAAATACACAAAAAAGTGATTTTGTCATCAACAGATTCACACTAACAGAGATATGAAAGGGGGTTCCCCAAGTAGAAGAAAAATGATTCCAGATGGAAGGCCAAATGAAGAGCAATGGTAAACATAAACAGTGGGTGAATCCACGAGGTCAGGAGATCGAAACCATCCTGGCCAACGTGGTGAAACCCCATCTCTACTAAAATTCAGAAAGTTAGCCAGGCATGGTGGTGCATGCCTGTAGTCCCAGCTACTTGGGAGGCTGAGGTAGGGGAATCACTTGAACCTGGGAGACAGAGGTTGCAGTGAGCCGAGATTGCGCCACTGCACTCCAGCCTGGGCAACAGAGCAAGACTCCGTCTAAAAAAAAAAAAAAAAAAAAAAGGGGGGGGGTGAATCCAAATGAATATGAACTGCAGAAAATTACAACAGCAGCAATATCTTGTAGGGTTTTGACTATATATAGACTTAAAATACATAATCAAAATAGTACTAAAGTGGAGAGGGAGGTAAATGGAATGAAAGTGTTCTGCGATCCTTGCATTGTTCAAGAAAAGGTGAAAGTACCAATTTATATTAGCCAAGGATGCATGATGAAATCCCTAGTGTCAACACTGAAAGAACAGAATTATATGATTACCAAACTGATAGAGGTGACAAATAAAAAAAATAGAAAATGGTCATTTTTTAAAAGACAAGGGATTAAAGACTTAAATGTTAGACCTAAAGCCATAAATACCCTAGAAGAAAACCTAGGCAATTCCATTCAGGACATAGGCATGGGCAAGGACTTCATGACTAAAACACAAAAGCAATGGCAACAAAAGCCAAAATAGACAAATGAAATCTAATTAAACTAAAGAGCTTCTGCACAGCAAAAGAAACTACCATCAGAGTGAACAGGCAACCTACAGAATGGGAGAAAATTTTTGCAATCTACCCATCTGACAAAGGGCTAATATCCAGAATCTACAAAGAACTTAAACAAATTTACAAGAAAAAATCAAACAATACCATCAAAAAGTGAGCAAAGGGTATGAACAGACACTTCTCAAAAGAAGACATTTGTGCAGCCAACAGACACATGAAAAAATGCTCATCACTGGCCATGAGAGAAATGCATATCAAAACCACAATGAGATACCATCTCACACCAGTTAGAATGGTGAGCATTAAAAAGTCAGGAAACAACAGGTGCTGGAGAGGATGTGGAGAAATAGCAACACTTTTACACCGTTGATGGGACTGTAAACTAGTTCAACCATCGTGGAAGACAGTGTGGAGATTCCTCAAGGATCTAGAACTAGAAATACCATTTGACCCAGCCATCCCATTACTGAGTGTATACCCAAAGGATTGTAAATCATGCTGCTATAAAGACACATGCACACGTATGTTTATCGCGGCACTATTCACAATAGCAAAGACTTGGAACCAACCCAAATATCCATCAATGATAGATTGGATTAAGAAAATGTGGCACATATACACTGTGGAACACTGTGCAGCCATAAAAAAGGATGAGTTCGTGTTCTTTGCAGGGACACGGATGAAGCTGGAAACCATAATTCTGAGCAAACTATCACAAGGACAGAAAACCAAACAGCACATGTTCTCACTCACAGGTGGGAATTGAACAATGAGAACACGTGGACACAGGGTGGGGAACATCACACACCGGGGCCTGTCATGGGGTGGGACGGGTGAGGGATAGCATTAGGAGAAATACCCAATGTAAATGATGAGTTAATGGGTTCAGCAAACCAACATGGCACATGTATACATATGTAACAAACCTGTACCTTGTTCACATGTACCCTAGAACTTAAAGTATATTAAACAAAAAAATTACCTGACACAATGTAAATATCCCCAAAATATAAGCTACTATATGCATCAGAATTATTAAAATAATTTTGTGAGGAATCGGAAGTACAACCTCATATCAGATGTACTTTCCTTAAACAAAATTTTTGAACTTAGCACTACTAATTGTGAGATTTGCAGTTAATGAATCATTTCTTCCTACTATGAAAAAATAATTAGGCTCCCAAAAATCAATGGAAAGCAATTTGGATATTTTTATTTTACTTTTTTATTTTTTATTTCACTAGCTTTAGGGTACAAGTAGATTTTGGTTATAAAGATGAATTGTATAGCGGTGAAGTCTGAGATTTTAGTGCACCCCGCACTCAAGTAGTGTACACTGCACCCAATAGGTAGTTTTTCATCCCTCACTGCCCTCCCAGTCTCCACACTTTTGAGTTTCCAATGACCATTATAACATTCTGTAGGCCTTTGCATACCCACAGCTTAGCTCCTGCTAATAAGTGAGAAGCTACTTCACTTAGAATGATGGCTTCCAACTCCATCCAGGTTGTTGTGAAAGATATTATTTCATTCTTTTTTATGGATGAGTAGCGTTTCATGTGTATATCTACCACATTTTCTTTATCTGCTTGTCAGCTGATAGGCACACAGGTTGGTTCCATGTCTTTGCAATGTGAATTCTGCTGTGATAACCATGCACATGCAGGTGTCTTTTTGATACGATCACTTCTTTTCCTTTGGGTAGATCTGATTGCTGCATCAAATGGTAATCTGCTTTAAGCTCTTTGAGAAATCTCCATACTGTCTGGTGGAAGAGAATTTGAAATAGTTTATATAAAGATAAATGTTGGTTTACAGATGTTCTAAGTATAACAAAACAATAAATCATTAAAAAAAAAAGACAAGAAATAAGAGAAAATATACATAGAATAGGCAAGGCCGCCGGAGTGGTGGCTCACGCCTGTAATCCCAGCACTTTGGGAGGCCGAGACGGGCAGATCATGTGGTCAAGAGTTCGAGACCAGCCTGGCCAACATTGTGAAACCTCGTCTCTACTAAAAATACAAAAATTAGCCAGGCATGGTGGTGAGTGCTTGTAGTAATAAAATATAGACTCCATCGCAAAAACCATAGAATAGGCAAGGCCAAAATAGAAAGAAATATTATGACGTCCAATTCAAACCCAAATATATCCGAATTACATTAAACATAAATTGATTAATATTCCAATTAAAAGAACAAAATGGCCATGCAGGCAAAAACCAAAAACCAAACAAAGAAAAAGCCTTCCAAAACACAACTAAACTCCACTGACAGTAGATATAGAGAAGATATCAAGATTCAGAAAGAGTGACAGTAAAGAGGGGAAACTAGACCATGAGAATATCCACATAAGCTCTCTTTACATCTATAAGTTCCATGTGTTGAGCTACCATAATTTTGGCCTCAGTCTCTGACTTGTAGCAATTAGCTACATGAAATATAAGCATTTTGTTAAAACCATTTCAGCTAGGGAATTTAGAGACTTTGATGTGCTGCTGTGCTTTTTGTGGTCTTTTTAGTAATTTGTCCTAAGGTGGCCAATACCTTTTTAATTGTATCTCTATTTGTATAAATCCCATAACTGGGAACAGCTGTATTCTGGAGGCTGTGTCACTAGGTGTCTTCACATCCTCTTGGTAATTAAGTCTATGGGAAGCAGGAAATTCTTTAGAGGGTTACGTTTGGAGGGATGTAAAGGGAACCACCTAATGGCCCAGGAGACAGTCCCTTCATTCGTCAGCAGTGCAGGCATCTGTGCACTGTCCTTGATTTGGAGAGTCTAGCTAGCTTTTTTTTTTCTTGAGATGGAGTCTCCGTGTGTCACCCAGGCTGGAGTGCAGTGGCATGATCTTGGCTCACTGCAACCTCTGCCTCCCGGGTTCAAGCAATTCTCCTGCCTCAGCCTCCCGGGTAGCTGGGATTATAGGCACGTGCCACCATGCAAAGCTAGTTTTTGTATTTTTAGTAGAGACGGGGTTTCACCACGTCGGCCAGGCTGGTCTTGAACTCCTGACCTTGGGTGATCCATCTGCCTTGGCCTCCCAAAGTGGTGGGATTACAGGCGTGAGCCACTGTGCCTGGCCTGAACTAGTTTTATCCTTTGAAGCCAGCCCTCACCATCTCATGCCCCCTCCTCTTCCTCAGCAGTTCCTGGGCCTAGACAGAGGGTGCTTGATATGGTATATCTTCAGCAACAGCTCCAGGAAACTTCGAATGAGGGAGATTCGAGAGATAAATGGCATTAATACTGTGAGTGGGAGAACTGTAACGTACAGTCATAATGTGTCCGGAGTTGGTTCACTCAGTGGGTTCATGGTCTCGCTGACTTCAAGAATGAAGCCACGGACCTTCGCAATGAGTGTTACAGCTCTTAAAGATGGCACAGATCCAAAGAGTGGGCAGTAGCAAGGTTTATTGTGAAGAGCAAGAGAACAAAGCTTCCACAACGTGGAATGGGACCCGACCAGGTTGCTGCTGCTGGCTGGGGTGGCCAGCTTTTATTCCCTATTTGTCCCCTCCCATGTTCAGTTTTTGTCCTATCAGAGTGCCCTTTTTTCAATCCTCCCTGCGACTGGCTACTTTTAGGATCCTGCAGATTGGTGCATTTTGCAGAGTGCTGATTGGTGCATTTTACAGAGTGCTGATTGGTGCATTTTACAATCCCCTTGCTAGCTACAGAGCTCTGATTGGTGCGCTTTACAATCCTAGCTACACAGTGCTGATTGGTGCATTTTACAATCCTCTTGTAAGACAAAAAAGTTCTCCAAGTCCCCACTCGACCCAGGAAGTCTGGCTGGCTTCACCTCTCAATAAGAATTTACGTGCCCCTAACAGGAAGAAAGGAATCAACTCCATTAAGGAGCCAACTAAAACAGTCATGAAGAAAAATTACAACCTAGATCTTCTTTAGAGATGTGTAGCCAAGAGATAATTCAAGACTCAGTTTGAATTATAGGCAAAAAATAAAACTGAAGAACAGTGGTCAGGGCTGGAATCAAAGAACAAGTGTGTTATAGTTTTCTTTTGAAACATAATTCTTTTTGTCTCTTTAGTTCCCCCTTTCTACCACAGAGAAATAATAGTAAGACCAATTTGTGTACAAAATAAGTTTTAGTCTCACTCTATTTGGCTTGATCATTTGTGTAAATTGCAGCAGGAACAGCAGCTGGCCATGTAGGCTCTTTTTAAATTGGCTTTGCTGGAACTTTATCTGAAAATATGTTATTTCAGTCAAAGGTCTTGTTAAAATAATGTCCCCAAAGTGTCCTGTTACAAAAGAAAATGTATTCTTATTGAATTTATGCAAACAACTGTATTGCTGTAAGTAAGAATGCTCATGAATAGTTTTTGAATTCTGGGGGTAGAAGGTAGCGAGAGAAAGCTGAACTTTGTTATTTCACTCAGTTTCTGAAAGTTATAAATAGATTAAAATAAAAAAGTTTTTCTTGACTTTGGAAAACAAAACAAAGAATCAGTAACATTTTAAACAAAAAGGCCATAAGCCCTGTTCAGTTCTGATAAGGACAGGAAAAGGAAGCTCACAGGTAGCTAAACATCTAAATTACACAGTATTTTTTTTTTTTTTTTTTTGAGACGGAGTCTCGCTCTGTCACCCAGGCTGGAGTGCAGTGGCCGGATCTCAGCTCACTGCAAGCTCCACCTCCCGGGTTCACGCCATTCTCCTGCCTCAGCCTCCCGAGTAGCTGGGACTACAGGCGCCTGCCACCTCGCCCGGCTAAGTTTTTGTATTTTTAGTAGAGACGGGGTTTCACCGTGTTAGCCAGGATGGTCTCGATCTCCTGACCTCGTGATCCGCCCGTCTCGGCCTCCCAAAGTGCTGGGATTACAGGCTTGAGCCACTGCGCCCGGCTAAATTACACAGTATTAAGACGTAGAACAAACTATATTAATTCAGATAGAGGGAACATTATGATACGTCTTAATGTCTTGGAGTACAGCCCCAGCCCTGTGTCTCATGAAAGCCGTTCACTTTGATGGCTGCCTTCTCCCAGATGTGAAGACGAGGCTTTGGTTAGCTTGAGTTTGGTTTCAGACACCAGTGTGGAATGTTCAAGATTCAGCAGGAGTTGGTGCCTTTTTTAGATGATGTGATGTGGTTTGGCTCTGTGTCCCCACCCAAATCTCATCTCGAATTTTAATCCCCAAGTGTCAAGGGAGGGACCTGGCGGGAGGTGATTGGCTCACGGGGGCGGTTTCCCCCACGCTGTTCTCATGATAGTGGGTGAGTTCTCACAAGATCCGATGGTTTGATAAGGGGCTCTTCTCCCTTTGCTCTCTGTCCCCTGCCATGATGAATAGGATGAACGCAAAATTAAATTAAGACGTGCCTTGCTTTCCCTTCACCTTCCACCATGATTCTAAATTTCCTGAGGCCTCCCCAGTCATGGGGAGCTGTGAGTTAATTAACCCTCTTTTGCTGATAAATTATCCCGTCTCAGGAAGTGTCTTCACAGCGTGTGAAATTGAACTCATACAGGATCTCAGAGCATTTGTAGCTGGAATGCTCCCTGCCTGGGATGCCTTTCCTTTACATCTTCCTCTGGCTGTCACCTCTTTTGTTTATAAATTACCCAGTCTCGGGCAGTTCTCTATAGCAGTGTGAAAACTGACTCAAACTCTATGTGTGCCCAGGAGTCAACTCCCTGTAACTTGGTAGCACATGAATATGTTAACAGTACCTTATAAGGACCCTTCCAAAGTTGGGGGGAAAGAGGTCCTGTAACTGATGTCTTTCCAGTGTATGTAATCACCAGGCTGGAGGTGATGATTTTGGAGTTCATGACCTGACTGGAAGCTGCAAAAAGGTTTTGCAGGCCAGGTGTGGTGGCTCACTCCTATAATCCTAGCACTCTGGGTTCACTTGAACCCAGGAGTTTGAGGCTGCAGTGAGCTATGACTGCACCACTGCACTCCAGCCTGGGCAACACAGTGAGACTCTGTCTCAAAAAATGTGTATAATCTTGTAATGATTCATTTTTATAGCTTTGATGACCCTGCCTGCAATAAGTCTAAGTCAGATGCTTAATGTAGGATTTGATTTTGAGGACTTTTGTGAAAGATGTTAAAAGGCTCAAAACATTTGATCAAAATAGAATCCTAGATCACTGTAAAATAATAGTTACTCATGTAACCATTGCCATCTTCAATGGCAAGACAGAAAGTTACATGGATGTAAAATCAAACTCAGTTTTCATAATCAATCAAAAAACCAAATAAAAATGACACTGGAAATTATCTTGATAAAATGCAAAATCTTCGTTTTTTTAGGCCAGTTACTCAAAAGGCAAAGAAACGCCTTCTGCAGTGATTGCTTCTCCTGTGGAAGCCCATTGAGCGAACCTGGAAGTCAAAGCTGATGAAAAAGGATATTTGAATTTAGTCAGGTGCGGGAAGAGTGGGTCCAGGGCCATGAGTGTACATGATATTATGGAGGAAAGTAAACAAGAAAACAGGCACCTTGAGCAGGACAATGCATGACTCTTAATAACAGCATGAGAAGTTTCCTGGCTATACTGAACAGTGTATAACAAGAAAAGCCAAGAGTACAGAATCAAGTTATATTGAAGGAAAACAGTGCTTTTCTAGACCTTTAAGATCAACATTTCAGCATCAGGCCACAACAGTAGTTACAACTGGAAAAGAAAGTTATAGGAGCTGATGAAAAGGCTGAAAGGGAGGGTTATCATCCCAACCAAGCAAAAAGATACACCTTGGCAAGGGCACGAGAACAGAAGGCAAGGATGAACGCAGAATTAAACATTGTGGGTTTTTTTGTTTTTTTTTTGAGATGGAGTCTTGCTTTGTCACCAGGCTAGAGTATAGTGGCGCGATCTTGGCTCATTGCAACCTCCGCCTTCTGGGTTTGAGCGATTCTCCTGCCTCAGCCTCCTGAGTAGCTGGGATCACAGGTGCCCGCCACCATGCCTGGCTAATTCTTGTATTTTTAGTAGAGACGGGGTTTCACCATGCTGGTCAGGCTGGTCTTGAACTTCTGACTTCAGGGGATCCACTTGCCTCGGCCTCCCAAAGTGTTGGGATTACAGGTGTGAGCCACTGTGCCCAGCCTAAACATCAAAATTTTTTAAGAGCGAATTATTATTTCAACAAAACCTTTCTCTAACCCAAAACTTTTGGTTTTATATTAATTAGTGTACTTTTTTATTTTTATTTTTATTTTTTAGATGGAGTCTCACCTTGTTGCCCAGGCTGGAGTACAATGGCACCATCTCAGCTCACTACAACCTCCGCCTCCTGGGTTCAAACAATTCTTCTGCCTCAGCCTCCCGAGTAGCTAGGATTACAGGCGCCCGCCACCACATTCAGCTAATTTTTGTTTTTTCAGTAGAGGCAGGGTTTCACCATGTTGGCCAGGCTGGTCTCAAACTCCTGACCTTATGATCCAACTGCCTCGGCCTCCCAAGTGCTGGGATTACAGGCATGAGCCACCACATCCGGCCCAATTCGTGGACTTTTAATATCAAAGTTCGATCTTTAGAAAGACTGTTATAAGCAATTTCCTTTTAGTAATAGCCAACTTAAACATATACAAAATTCCTTTCATACTTAAAAAAAATATTTTTTCTGAGGCAGGGTCTTTCTCTGTGGCCTAGGTTGGAGTGCAGTGGTTCCATCTCGGCTCACTGCAACCTCCAACTCCCAGGCTCAGGTGGTTCTCCCATCTCAGCCTTTCGAATAGCTGGGATTACAGGTGTGTGCGACCAAACCGGGCTAATTTTTGTAATTTAGTAGAGACGGAGTTTCACCGTGTCGCCCAGGCTTGTCTTGAACTCCTGGGCTCAAGCAATCTGTCCACCTTGACCTCTCAAAGTGCTAGGATTACAGGTGTACATTTTTTTTTTTTTTTTTATGAATCTTATCACAATTTACACAGACTGTTTACGACATGCTGGGACTTAATGGTTTTTCCTGTACTCTCTCTTTCTTAAATAACCAGTCATTTTACTTTAGGACAAAAATTTACCACACAAGATTCCTTTTCATAGAAAAGTTACAGAAATCAGTCTCTCGTCCAATCAAAGTGGTCATTAGGGCTGGTGGCCGAGGGGAGCGGGTTGTGAGTCAGTGTCTGGCGGCAGGTGAGATGAAGCCGCGCGAATGTGGCTTCCCTAGAGGCTGGAGCTGGTTTAGCTGCTAGAGAAAAAGAAAACCTCGGCCAGGCGTGGTGGCTCACACCTGTAATCCCAGCACTTTGAGAGGCTGAGGCTGGTGGATCACGAGGTCAGGAGATCGAGACCAGCCTGACCAACATGGTGAAACCCCATCTCTACTAAAAATACAAAAATTAGCCAGGTGTAGTGGTGCATGCCTATAATCCCAGCTACTTGGGAGGCTGAGGCAGGAGAATGGCGTGAACCCCGGAGGCGGAGGTAGCAGTGAGCTGGGATCGCCCCACTGCACTCCAGTCTGGGCAATGGAGTGAGACTCCGCCTCAGAAAAAAAAAAAAAAAAAAGAAAAGAAAACCTCAGGGCAGGCAGGACATAAGTCAGTGCAGTGTGTGTGACTTCATCCCTGCCTGGTGTGGACTCAGGTCCTGTTGATAATTTGGCATCTTACTGCTGTATTCAGTCCTGCCAATCTTTTTTTTTTTTTTTGGAGATGGAGCCCTGCTCTCTCGCCCAGGTTGGAGTGCAGTGGCACGATCTCAGCTCACTGAAACCTCTGCCTCCCAGGTTCAAGCGATTCTCCTGCCTCAGCCTCCCAAGTAGCTGGGATTATAGGTGCCCACAACCATGGCCAGCTAATTTTTTGTATTTTTAGTAGAGATGGAGTTTCACCACGTTGACCAGGCTGGTCTTGAACTCCTGACCTCAAGTGATGCACCCACCTCAGCCTCCCAAAGTGCTGGGATTATAGGTGTGAACCACCACGCCTGGCTCAGTCCTGCCAATCTTACGGTCTCTATTTCAACATTCACTCTGGGCATTTGTGTCTAACCCACAAAAAGGAAGGGCTCTAACAAGGTATATCTGGCCTCCTGCCCCGTCCTAGCCAGGAACTCAGGTATTAGGGTTTCTCTGGGGTCTCCTTGGCTAAGAGGGGTTCGTTTAGTTGACTGGGGGCTTAGAATTTTATTTTTAGTTCTCATAGTTAATCTGAAAAGGCTGCATACTGCGTGATTCCAACTATACAACATTCCAGGAGAGGCCATCTATGGAGACAGTAAAAATCCTCAGTGGTTGCCAGGGAAGGGAGGGGTGAATAGTGGAGCTCAGGGGAGTTTCCGGGCAGGGGAGCCGCTCCTGACACCATCATGGTGGATACCTGACTTCACGCACTCTCCAGGACTCCCAGAACACAGGACGCCAAGACTGGCCCCCAATTTGGGCCGTGGACCCTGAGTGATGGGGCCAGGTCAGTGCAGATTCGTCACGCAGCAAGTACTCTACACCAAGGCAAGGTGCTAGCAATAGGGGCACAGAGTCTGCGTGAGGGGCGAGGCGAGGGGCACACGGGGACTCCGTCTACTTTCCGCTCAGCTTTTCCATAAACCCCAAACTGCTTTAGATAGTAGAGACTATTAATTTTTTTAAAAAGTATAGCTATAAAAACTCCAAGAAAAGAGATGGGAGAAAGTGGATGACAATTGGTATAATCTTGAGGGCACCCACGTGGCCGATGGACTTGTGAAAATGTGATCGGCGGCAGGCCTACCTTGGCTGAGGGACCCCCTGCAGCACCGGCCACTCCCTTCACCAGCCCAGACGTCCTGGAAGAGCTGGGGTCCTGCTTGCCACCTGCCCCGCCTCCTTGGGCCTGCGATCATTCATTCTGTGTCTGCTTGGCCACAGGACGCTGATGTTGGTCAAACACCAGTCCAGATGTTTCGGTGAAGGTATTTTTCGATGATAAAATTACCACTGAAATCAGTAGACTTTGAGTCAGCAGGTCAGCCTCCGCGACACAGGAGTCTCATCCAGTCTACAAAGGCGGGAGAGAAAGGAGGACGGAATCCTGACTGCAGGCGTCTTTGGACTTGAGTGGCTACTTCAGCTCCTCCTGCGTCCCCAGCCTGCCTGCCTGCCACAGTCACGTGAGCCAGTTTCTCCCAGTGAGTTTCTCTCTGTCTCCACATTCTATTGGTTCTTTTTTTTTTTTTTTTTTTTTGAGGCGGGGTTTTGCTCTTGTTGCCCAGGCTGGAGTGCAATGGCTCGATCTAGGCTCACTGCAACCTCCACCTACTGGGTTCAAGTGATTCTCCTGCCTCAGCCTCCCAAGTAGCTGGGATTACAGGCATGCACCACCACACACGCCTAAGTTTGTATTTTTAGTAGAGATGGGGTTTCTCCATGTTGGTCAGGCTGGTCTCGAACTCCCCGACCTCAGGTGATCTGCCTACCTCGGCCTCCCAAAGTGCTGGGATTACAGGCGTGAGCCACCACGCCCGGCCTATTGGTTCTATTTCTCCAGAGAACCCTCACTACTACAGCTACCCCTCCCTGGGCCTCAGTTTCCCCTTCTGTCCATCAGTGAGGCTGGAGGCTGCCAGGGGCCGACGGCTCACACCTGGCCCTCCTGCCCCTGCCCCTGGTTCCGGGGCAGCCTGCACAGGCCAGGCAGTGGCCGAGGCCCACCTTCCCCACCCAGCCACTGCGGTTCAGCGGCTGACCTCCCAGCCCAGAAACGGAAACTCTTTTTCTGTTGCAAAACGGAAAGTGTCCCCATTAAAAACTCACTTCCCGCTGGCTCCCCCCGCCCCGGGCCCCGCCGTCTGCTTTCTCTGCCTATGAACCGGCCCACTCTGGGGGACCCACTCTAGGGACCTCGTGTGCGTGGAGTCACACAGTGTTTGTCCTTTTGTGGCTTGTGCCCCTCGGTGTGACGTCCTCGAGGTTCCTCCACGCTGAGGTGGGTGTGGGAGCCCTTCCTTCCTTCCTTCCTGAGGTGACTCCCTCTGTGCGGCATCACCGCGCTGTTTCCTCCTTCTTCCCGCGGTGGACCCCGGGCTGCTGCTTCCGCCTGGCCGCTGATGTGAATTGCGCTGCTGGGAACGTGGCGCACCGACTTCCATCTTTTTAAGGCTGATCCTACTCCGTATATGTAACAACTTGGTTTTGCAGGTTACATTGGGATTGAAAACGTAAGACCCCAAACCAACCTTGCGTTCTGTGCCTTAGTTGGGGACGATGGTGCCCCTGTGCCCAGGGCAGGCATCCTGCGCTCTCACGGCCCTGGCCAGCGGCCCCGGCAGTGCCCCTCCGGCCACACTCCGGCCAGGTTTTTCAAGGCTGGACAAACAGGGGCCCCACTGGAGGGTGGGGAAGACTGACTGGGTCAGAGGTATGGGGAGAACACGTGGAGATCCACCCAAGAAGGGGAGCGATTGTGCCACAGTCGAGGGGGCCACGGGGATGGTGTGGCCTCGGTCACCCTCCGGAGGACCCTCCACATCCTGAACTCTCCAGAAACTCGGGAGCCTCACCCAGACGCAAAGTGAGGTTCGTCCACACTGGAGCCCTGACGCACGAGGGCTGAGACCACCAGGACTCACACCGCAGCCCCTCATGCGGCCCCACCAGCTCCCAGGGCCTTGGCGCTGCACCCAGATGGCCAGCCCTATCTCCTGCACCCGAGGGTGGGTTCCCTTCAGAGGTCCCCCCGCTCATCTTCGCTCCTGCTGGGAGCCCTGACCAGAGCCCTCCCCCTCCCGCCCCCAATTCCAAGGACCCTGGGCTCCATCCACGCGCCCACAGCACCTGTGGTCCCCGCGCACAGTGAGGCGTCCAGCGCCCGCGCACTCCGCAGACCGGCCGGGGTGGGCGGGGGTGGGGTGGGGTGGGGCGCAGGGGTGGGGGGGGCGCGGGGGCGCGGGGGCGCGGGGGCGCGGGGGCGCGGGGGCGCGGGGGCGCGGGGGCGCGGGGGCGCGGGGGCGCGGGGGCGCGGGGGCGCGGGGGCGCGGGGGCGCGGGGGCGCGGGGGCGCGGGGGCGCGGGGGCGCGGGGGCGCGGG
>NC_037680.1:118213087-118232005 GCF_003255815.1 Theropithecus gelada
GCGGGGGCGCGGGGGCGCGGGGGCGCGGGGGCGCGGGGCGGGGCTGCTCCTCTCCCGCTCTGGATCCCACGTGCTCCGGCCTCGCTCAGCGCCGCACGGGAGCCCCGAGGCCGGCCACACCCAGGGCGCTCCTGAAGCCGCAGCCGCTGCTGTGCTAGGCCGGGAAGACCCGCCCGGGGCGCGTGGGTGGGGCGGGAGCGCAGCCGCAGCCAGGAGGCGACACACGCCCGGGCCAGCCGGGGACGGAAAAAGTGAGTGCGCGGGGCGGCCTGCCGGGAAGGCGGGAGGCGAAGTGCTGACTGCGCCGCGTTCTCTCAGCCGCCGCCACCGCGGACGCCCGCCCGGCCCGGCCCGGGACAGCGACCGCTTCCTCCCTCCCCTCCCGCCTTGTCTCTTTTTGTGAGTATCGATCTGAGCTCGCGTTCTTTTAAACAGACTCAAAGTGTGTCAATCAATTAGGCTTTTTTTTTTTTTTTTGACAGGGTCTTGCTTTGTGGCCCAGGCTGGAGTCAGTGGCACCATCGTGGCTCACTGCGGCCTCGACCTCCCGGACTCCAGGGATCCTCCCGCCTCAGCCTCCCGAGGAGCTGGGACCACTGCATCTGGCTAATTTTAAATTGTTTCTGTAGAGACAGGATCTCACTTTGTTGCCCAGGCTGGTCTCAAACTCCTGAGCTCAAGCGACCCTCCCGCCTCGGCCTCCCAAAGTGCCACCGTGCCAAGCCTCAATTAGGTTTTTAGTTTTAATTTGGCATTGTGTGATGCTCAGACTGCTGCCGTGTCATTTTCACACGACCCTGCTTTTGGGGACAGCGAGTCGTCCTGTGCTGCGCATGCATCCCCTCATGATCTCGAGTGACCTGACCCTCTGTGGGGAGCTCTGAGCCTCCTCCCGGCTCCTGCTGCCCCGGCTGTCCGCTGATGGAGACTCCAGAGCGGGCTCAAGCCCCCAGCCAGCTTTGGACGGCTTTGCCTTTGCCAAGCCAGTGCCGTGAGCCTGCGTGCTCTCTCTCTGCACATGTTTGCCGGTGACCCCTGGGAAGTGTTTCTACGAGGACAGAGGGGTTGACGGGGCAAAGGGCAAGTGCCCACCGCCTACCAGACAGCGCCAGTGCGTCTCCAGCTCGGCTTCCCCGCCAGCCCCTCGGCCTGCTCCCTGCAGCCTCTCCAACAGCTGCACCCTTGTCAGAGCTCTGCCAGCCTGGTGGGTGTAGTTTCAACTTGTATTTTTGTTATTATGAGAGAAACTGAACATCCTTTCATTGTTTAAGGGATATGTGTATGCACACATGCACTACCATATATACATGTATTGTAGATACACACGCACGTATGCATACATACGTCCGCACACCTGTACACACACATCCAGACACATACCCCTGTGTGAGTATGTACACATACACATGTGTTTGCACACATATATCTACACGTGTGTAGACACGTGCACATGCAAGCACGCACACACATTTTCTCTGAGCTGTTGGGCTGCGTCTCCTGCACTTTCTTGCGTACTTTTGACCTTGCTTTTTCCAGACTCTTAGATCTTCCCACGATGGGCATATTCGCTCTTTTGTGGTGGTGCAAATATTTTCCCTCAGTTTGTTTATGATTTTTTTGCCAAGCTAAAGTTTTTTGTTTTCCAATATATGGAGTTCAGTGTATCAATATTTTCTTTAATTGCTCCCTGATGTCCTTTATTTGTTGGGAATGCCTTCCCTCCCACACTGCAAGAATGCACCCACGGTTTCTTGTTTCTTGTAGGGTTTTTTTTTTTTTTTTAGAGATGGAGTCCCGCTCTGTTGCCCAGGCTGGAGTGCAGTGGCGCCATCTCGGCTCACTGCAAGCTCTGCTTCCCGGGTTGACGCCATTCTCCTGCCTTAGCCTCCAAAGTAGCTGGGACTACAGGCACCCGCCACCACACCCAGCTAATTTTTTGTATTTTTAGTAGAGACGGGGTTTCACCGTGTTAACCAGGATGGTCTCGGTCTCCTGACCTCATGATCCATCCGCCTCGAGCTCCCAAAGTGCTGGGATTACAGGTGTGAGCCACCGCGCCTGGCCAGGGTTCTTTTTGTATGCTTCTGTCTCTGCTGCATTTGGAATTTGTGCCTATGAGTCTAACTTAGTACTTTTCCAAATGACTATCCCTATCCCTGGGCGGTTGGTTAAAAAGTCTTTTCCCCCCCACTGATTTGGGTCTCAGGGACTGGGCCTGTTCCTCTGTCTTCTGGTGCTTATACCACCCTGTTTTCATTACAGTAAGTTTCCCCTGAGCTCATAAAGCTGGTCCTCTTTCACTTTCTTTTCATGTTTTTTTGGCTGTTACTTGCTTATTAATTTTCCCATATGAGCATGATAGTTCCAGAAGTGTGGTTTTATTGGGATCGTATTAAATTTACGAATTGCATCGGAAGAATGTGCATGTTTGCAGCTGTGGCGCCTCTTCGGGGCCCGGGGGTCAGGGTGCCTTTAACTTCAGCCTCTGTGGCAGTTTTCCCACGTTTCTGGCTAGGTTTATGCTGGGAGCATCTTCTCTCTTGCTGTCCTAGATGAAATATCGTCTGCCACTCCATCTCCTAGCATGCTGTGCTGTGAGTAGGTGTCTGAGAGCCGTGAGTTCTGGACGCTGATCTCATATGCACCACTCTACAGCTTTCTCATTGCCTGTGGTCATTGTCCATGGGGCCTATTGGGTTCTGCTGGTGGAAACCCACATCATCTGCAGAGCCCCTGGGCAGCATTCCCTCCCAGGCCTGACCTGCCGGATCTCATTGGGAGTTCCCACGGGTGGAAGGTCTCTGTGCCGGTCCCTGACACAGGCATGGGGATTCTACCGCTCGTCCCCTCCAGGACCGGACTCCAGGGTGGCAAGCACAGAATGAGCCCCAGGGCGGGGCAGTGGGTGGGTGGCTGCGGGGACTGGGGGCCTGGCAGGGCTCCCTTCCTGGCACCGTCCCTGCTGCCAGCTGCCAAGGACCGCTGCAGGGCGATGGGGCTCGAGCAGGCGCAGCTTTGCCCCCCCGCCACCCCCACCTGTGTACTTGGGGAGGGACCCGCAGATGCTGTGCCTCTCATAGCCTCGGGCAGCCTCCAACCCTGCTGTGGGGGCCCTGGCACCAGGCACCACCCCTGCCTGGAGGGACTGGCAGGCATGGGGACACGGGGGCGCTGGAGCGGGCACAGCCACTCAGGGACGCCCATGCCTGGCCAGGAGGCCTGGGGGCAGGGGGTCATGGGACCCCCCAAAAGACCTGGCCTTGGGGAAGATGGTGACGTAGGAGGGATTTCTCACCCGAGGACTGTATGTGTGCGTGGGGCGAATGGGGCGAGGAGGGCCTGTGTGTTTCTGGGACAGCGAGGGAAAGGCCTGACTCAGGCCAGGATTCAGGGTAGCCGCCAGCACTCTCTACGCGAAGCCTCAGCCTGGCTGCAGCCTGGCCCCTCCCTGGAGGCCTCCCTCCCTCCTGCCCATGGCCCCCACAGCCGCCTGACAGGACAGAACTCTTTAGCATGCTCTCATATTTAATTATAATTATAATATAACAGAACCACAGGGAAGGGGGGTCCCTTGTCCCAGCCACTCAGGTGCCCGCTGGCCGCCTGGAAGCTGGTGGCCCTGCCCCAGGAGTGGGGGTGCAGTGTGTGGATGTGAGGAATGGCCAGGCCGCGGTGGGGGTACTAGGCCGAGGAGGGGACGCCTGTACCTTCCCACCCAGGCCCTGGTGGGAGCCTGGCCAAACTCCTTTAAATAATTTCATGAATGGGTGCCAAGGACAGCCCCCACGTTGGGCAAATGGGGGGGTCCTGGGTGCCTGCACCTCTGCCCTCACAACACCCAGGTGGCCACAGCTGGGAGGGGCCTGAGTCAGCCCCAGCCCTGCCCTCCTGACCTTGGGACCCTAGGATATCCCTCTCCTGAGTGGTGTGAGGGGCTGGGGTGGCATGGGGTGGCGGGAGGCCAGAGTGCTGACTGGGTCTGAAGGGCCTCCAGCTCTGCCTGCCCTCTTACTGCCTCAGTTTCCCTGCCCCACAAAGGGCCTGAGATGCTGCCTGGGCATGTGTGAAGGTCTAGGGGTTTCCTACCCCGCCCAGCACAGCCAGGAGCTCTTCTGGCCTTCCCTGAAAACTTCTCTAGGCCTGTGGGGGGCAAATGACTCCCGGGGAGCCCCCAGCCCTATGCACCTCCTACCCCTGTGCCCAGTCTTGGACCCTGCATCCAGGGCGTCTCGGGATGCCGCTGCCGGGGGCACCTTGGCTGCTCCAAGGCAGTTTCCAGCCAGCCCCCAAGTTCAGGCAGGAGGCTCCGGGGGCGGCAGGCAGGGCCACAGCACCTTCAGCCCCGGGCCGCAGGCAGCAGCAGCAGCAGCAGCAGCAGAGTTTCAGGGAGCTGGGCACAGCAGAGGGCCAGAAGCAGTGACTGCATCTGGCCCTCCCTGTAGGGGGTGGTGGCACCTGCTGCCTGGGCTCACTGTGGGCACTGAGACATGAGTTCTGTGGTGGGGCTGTGCCTAGCAGGGCTATGCCCGGTGGGGCTGGTGCAGGTGCAGACTGGTGCGCCCGTCGCCCCTAGGCAGCTCAGCCCATGGGCGGCCTGCAATGGCCTGCACCCTGCCTGCTTCTCCTGAGGGAAGGCGCTGACCTGGGCTCATGGTGGAGGGTGTGCAGAACACCAGTGGCCAAGGAAGCCAGTCAGAGGGGCCAAGAGCAGTGTCCATCCTCAGGCCTCAGTGGCCGGGGACTCCGAGGGCCGTCGGCTGAGCCCCTGCGGGCCGGGGACGAGGTGCCCAGCCCACTAGGAAAGACGATGGTGGCGTACTCCGTCTGCTCAGGGACGCAGGGTGCCGGGGGCTCCGGGGTCTTCTCTCGCCACTGGAAATCCAGCTCCCCATAGTCCACAGAGAACACAGGCACGGCCGAGGGGTCCTCCTTCTTTCAGGGGAAAGAGAGGAGGAGTCAGCCCCCATGGCCCACCCTAGGAGGGAGGCCGGCGGCTCCACAGCCTGGCTGCAGCACTCACACTGAGCCTGGGCCCCCCACTGAGAGCCGCGTACCCTGGGCTGTCCCATCACTGCCCTCTGTGTGATCTGGGGATGCCACCCCTCCTCTCTGGCTCAGTGTTCCCCTGTGAAATGTCCCTGGCATTCTTGCAGGTTTAGGATTCCAAAATGTCACTTTTCAAGGCCTCCTGCCTCCAACGTAAGATAAGAAATGACCACGCCCACCCCACACCCCCGCAGGCAGGCGCACACGGTGGGCTGGGGCCCCAGGTCGTGGCTTTAGGGATTGCGATTGCTGCCTGGGGGCCGGAGAGGTGGGGTCCTGGCTGTAACAGAGTGTGAGCCCTGCAGGCCGTGTGGCCCCAGCCTGTCCTTTCACCTCTGCCCACCCAGGAAGGAAGGCACCGTGGATCACGCAGGAAAAGAGTGAGACTCACCAGGGGCTGGCCGGTGCGCCTGGCTTCTATGGTCCCTGAAGAGAAACACACTTGGGGTCACCAGACCGACCCTGAGCCGTGCTTCCCAGGTGGGGGGTCTTAGCCTAGGGGCTTTCATCAGGACTTAGTCTGACGGGGAGGTGTGGGGGAGGTGGATGGGGTGCGGGAAGGGTGGAGGGAGGGGAGGCGGGAGTGAGGCCGCCAGCAGGGTTAGGGCAGGGCAGGACGAGGGGCTGGGAAGACGTTACCTTGTGCAGCCCGGGAGCAGATGACAGCCAGGACCCAGACTAGCAGCACCAGGCTGCCCAGCAGGCCGCCCACGACACCGACCACCAGGGCTTGGAACTGGCCAGCTGGCCTGGGTGAGGGGCTGGGGTGGGCTGTGGGCACTTCTGCCCTTCTCTCTAGAAGGACACAAAGGTCAGGGGTTAGGACGGGGTCAGGTTGGAGGGTCAGGGCAGGGGTGAGGGCAGACTGCAGGGACTGGGGTGCTTCCAGAGCGGGAGGACAGGGATGCCGGTAGCGTTCCCCGGGTGTGGAACAGAGCCCTGGACTGGAACTGGGAGGTCCCTGCCCTACGACCCTGGAGCTCGTGCTCCTGTGCAGGAGAGGACACCCACCCAGGACCGGCTCAGCTCGCCCCTGCCCTGGGGCCTCTGAGGCCGCACCTGTCACCCTGAGCTCTGCCCGCAGGCTCTCTTTGATCTGCGCCTTGGGGGCCAGGGAGATGGCCCCGCAGAGGTAGGTGCCGCTGTCATTGCGCCGGGCCCTGACCACGCTCATGTGGAAGTCGCGCCCATTGGGCAGTTGTGTGACGCGGAAGCGGCAGTCCTGGCCGGGCTGGCTGCGGTCCTCGGGGAAGGCAGCCAGCTTGTCCGTCTGGTTGCTGGGGCTCATGCGGTACCAGTTCAGCACGAAGCTCTCCGAGGCGTTGGAGAAGCTGCAGGTGAAGGTGGCGTTGTCTCCTTCGGTCACCAGGAGCAGGGCTGGGGAGAAGGTCGGGGGGTTCCAGGGCCTGTCCGGGAATTCTGAGAGATGGAGAGAGGTGAGGAAGGGGCTGGGCGGCCCCGCAAAGCCTCCCCGGCCACCTGCCCACATCCCTCGGGCAGCAAGGGCTCAGGAAGGGCCAGCCCCGCTGGAATGTTGTTGAGAAGTCTTTGCTGGGGCCGCCCGGGGACGGACACTCACCCCCACTGTAGAGCCTCTTCCTCTGGGGCCTCTGCCGCCCGGGGACGGGCACTTGCCCCCACTGTAGAGCCTCTTCCTTCTACGCGAGGCTGTGGCCTCTGCCCAGAGCCTGGCTCTGACTTGGGTCCCCCCGATTTCCTTCTAAGAGTCTTCACCCCCTTCCCTGTTGAGGCCAGTCCCCCAGAAAGGGCTGTTTGGGGGCTACCCATCCCCAGCCCCTGACCCTTGGGCATCCTGGCCTGGTCCTGTCTGCACTGCTCGGGCACCGGGGAGTGTAACTGGGCGGGTGGGTGGAGGGCTGCCCACGGAGACCCCCGCCTTGGGAGGAGTGCAGCCCCTCGGCAGGCTGAGGGTCCAGTCTGTACCCCCTTTTCAGCACAAGCTCAGAGCTGGGACCATGTGGTATGGGCATTGCTGCCCTGGGCAGTGGGCAGTGGGGCCTCCACATTTTCCAGCAAGACAGTGGGGACTGGAGCTCACAGCAAACATGCTTCAGAGACGAGGTGGGCCATTGCCTCGGATGTGGACAGACACGGGCCCCTGACCCTGGGCTTCCCAAGACAAGGACCTCCTGAAACATATGCCTGCCAGGGCCAGGGCCTGGGATGCCCACATGACAACCTGGGGGTCGCAGCTCTTCTGCCAGGCGCAGGCACTGACACAGGGGCTTAAGATCCAGGCCCGAGATGCCATGCAGTGGGGTGATTTTCCCAGCCCACCCACATGTCCCATGCCACAGGGTTCCCCAAATATGGCACTAGCCCTGCACTGTCAGATGTGGGGCACTGTCACTCAGCTCCATCTCGGGTCCGGGCATGGCCCCCCAGGAAGTGATACAGAGACCAGGCCCTGGTTGCCGCAGCTGCGGTCCCTCTGCTTCCTGGGACAGGCGGCCTCTGTGGCGGGGGGTGGTGATGACTCAAGGAGCAGTCAGCTCAGAGGAGGAAGGGGCTGCTGCCCTAGCGGCCCAGGGCGTGCTGGCTGGACACCAGAAGTGAGTGGGGCTGTCATGTGACCAGGACTAACTCCTAGTGCCAACCTCACTGGGCACCTCCCAGGGGACAAGTGAGGGGTCTGAAGTGACCTTGAGGCCACCCGGAGCGTCCCTGTTCCCTTTGTGCCCCATGGCCTCCTGGCTGCCCAGCGCTCGCCTCCTTCACCTGCATGCCTGTCTCCCAGCTTCCTGGTGGTGCCCAGAGGTGGCGGGCGGGGGGGCCAGCTACACAAGGGGCTGCTGAGGTGAACCCCCTCTCTGAGACTGCCCTTGTCTGCCGGTTGGCCAGGGGAAGCTCCCTGCAGAGGCATGTGCAGGGTGGCCCCGGGGAATCTCCCAGCCACTCCAGAGTGGATTTTGACCAAGGAGGGCAGTGGGGTAGTGTGACTCTCAGGGCCAGCGGGCAGCCAGGTCAGGGCACTCAGAGACCTGCCTGAATGGAGGAAGATGGGCTCCTGGCATCAGGGCCAAGAGGGCTCCTGGGAGGTGGCCTGGGACAGGGCGGGCTGCAGTCCTTACTGGGACTAGGCTGTGGCTGGGTAGACTCAGCACAGAGCAGGGGAAATGCCCTGCCCTCTGGGTTTCTGGGAATGCAGTGGAGACCCAGTGGCACCACCACCGCAGGCAGCCCCTTGGGGCCTCCATCCAGGCAGGTGAGGAACAGGGGCCATCATGGGAACTGTAAGCAGGGACCCTGCATGGTTAGGAAGTGCTGGGGGACCCCCAGCTGTAGGGCGAGGTGCTGGCGACAGGACCAAGGTCGCTGTGTGTCCACACCGCAATGTCCATGGAACCATCTGTGCGTTGTTCGTGTAACTAAAAACTTAACTGCTATTTATTTGCACACGTTGGTGGAGGGACCCGCTCTTGACTTGATCTGTGCTGGTCGCTGACAGGCTCAACCCTTTTCCTGTCTGGCTCGCACCGGCCCTCGGCCAATGGGCCTCAAGCCAGGACCCTGGGCTCTGTGCCGCGTCCCCCCTCATTTTGGAATCCACCCCGGGGAGCAGGCCCAGCTGGGCCCCTCGGCCTCCGCTGCCTCTACTGACTGGCTGGGTGGGGTGGGGGCTAGAGCTTGGTGTCTGCGGTTCAAGCAGCCTCTCCCCCACCTCCCCCAGCCGGTCTCAGAGACTCTGGCTCCCAGAGAAGCCCAGTGTGGGGGTGCTGAGTGGCGACCCCCAGGCAGGGCCTGCCTCGCCTCAGTCCTCAGGCCGCCTACTCCAGGAAGCCTTCCTGACCTCCCGTGGCTGGGAGAGTCTACTAAGAAGGAGAATATTCAGAAATGACCACTGGCTGGTCCTGGGTCAAGTTAGATTCGGGGTGTTTCTGTGGGATTCCATTGTTTCCCCAGCTGCTCCCTCTCGGATCCATGTAGGATCGTGGGTTGATGAGAGAGGGCTGTGCCCTATGCAGGGTCAGGAGGGAGAGAGAGCCTGTCCCAGGGCTGTGGAACAGGACTGTGAGGCGGCGGGGGCGCAGGCGGGGGGTGCTCCCACAGAGAGACCCCACTGCAGGACGCGCTTTCCAGAAGTGCACAGAGAAAGGTGTGCCTGCCCCGAGGGGAGGAACCTGCTGGTCCAGACCAGACCATCTCTGACTGTGGTCCCATTAGGGACAAGGAAACTGGCCCACGGGATGTGTAGGGACGCGGACAGCGAGCTTGTCCCTAGAGGACCTGGCAGGGGCGAGGAGTGGGGTCTTCCAACTCCTCACAGTTGTGTGTGTGTGGAGGTGGGAAGGGCTGTGGGCTGACCCGTGTCCCCACAAATTCCTATGCGGAAGTCCTAACCCCATGACCTCAGAAGGCGGCCTTATTAGGAATAGGGTGACGGCAGCTGGGACTAGGTAGGATGAGGGCACAGGGCCAGGTGGGGGCTGACCCAGCCCCCAGCACGCCTGGTTTCCTGCAGTGAGCTGAGATCACACCACTGCACTCCAGCCTGGGCGACAGAGCAAGACCCTGTCTCTAAAAGAAACAAACAAAAACGTGTCAGGGACTGGGCTGGGCAGTTTCCACACTCACCCGTGCGGAGATGAAGGCAGAGCCCAGGGGATGCTTCTGAAGCCCAGGAACACAGAGGGTGGCCACAAAGCCCCCCAGCCAGGAGAGGCTGAGCACAGCTCTCTCGGAGCACGGGGAGCCGACCCTGTGGCCCTCGGTCCTGCACGTCCAGCTCCCGACAGCGGGAGGGCAAGCTCTGTTTTTAAGCCACAGCCGGGAGAGGCTGAGCAGAGCCTCCTCAGAGCGCCGGGGAGCCGACCCCACGGAGCTCCATCCTGCGCGTCCAGCCCTCGGATGGTGAGAGGACAGGCTCTGTGTCAAAGCCACTCGGTCGGTGGAGCTTTGTTATGGCAGCTCCAGCCGCCCAGTCCCCAATGCAAATGTGTCAATATTCTGTTACTGATTCCAGGTGAGGGATATTCATTGTCGTGTTTTAAAACTTTTTTTTGTATATTTTTCAAAATAGTCGTTTTAAAATCTAACTTTAAAAATTTGACTTTAGGCCGGGCGCGGTGGCTCAAGCCTGTAATCCCTGCAGTTTGGGAGGCCGAGGCGGGCAGATCATGAGGTCAGGAGATCGAGACCATCCTGGCTAACACGGTGAAACCCCGTCTCTACTAAAAAATACAAAAAACTAGCCGGGCGCGGTGGCGGGCGCCTGTAGTCTTGGCTACTCGGGAGGCTGAGGCAGGCGAATCGCTTGAACCCGGGAGGTGGAGCTTGCAGTGAGCTGAGATCTGGCCACTGCACTCTGGCCTGGGCGACAGAGCGAGACTCCGTCTCAAAAAAAAAAAAAAAAAATTGACTTTAAAAATCGGACTTTAAAAATATGTGTCATGGAGGCCAGATGCAGTGGCTCATGCCTATAATCCCAGCACTTTGGGAGGCTGAGGAGGGAGGATCGTTTGAGCCCAGCCTGGGGAACATAGCGAGGCCCCGTCTCTACAAAAAATGGAAGAAGTGATCCCGGCAGGGTGGCGCGTGCCTATAGTCCCAGCTACTCCAGCGGCCCCGGAGGTTGAGGCTGCAGTGAGCCGAGATCACATCACTGCACCCCAGCCTGGGTGACAGAGCAAGACCCTGTCTCTAAAAGAAACAAACACGTGTCAGGGCCTGGGCTGGGCAGTTTCCACAGATGACCCGATCTAATCCTCAGGACGTAGCATCACCAGGAGGCGTCCTCACCCATGACCCCAAAGCACACGGAGAAGTCAGTAAGGGGCCAAGTCCTGCCAAAGGCCCAGAGCTCAGCAGCGGTAGTGCTGACTGGAGCTCACAGGGGTCCCACGCCGAAGCGGAGGCTCTTATTTACGCTCCTGCCCCCGGACAGGGGCCAACAAGCAGCTGGGTTTGGGATATCTCATAAAACACAAGGGGAACACACACCTGAGGTGGGAGTGGTGACCGCGGGAATGACAGAACGGCAAACGCAGTGAACAGATCAGGAGGGAAACGAGGCATGCTGGAATGAAGACCACTGCGGCCGGGGTGGCCACATCTGGGTCAGGACAAACAGGACCCCAGTCATGCTTACTGCGCCTTGCTGAGTGTCCTGTGCTGAGTGTTACCGGTGGGGAAACCAAGGCACGCCGCCTGTGAGAGTCTTGTCCGGCACAAGCGCAGGCACCTGAGGCGCGAGTGTCTGGCTGCAGACACCTCGCTCTTATCTTTCCCGCCTGGTCGGGGAGGGTGGGGTCTCGAGGACGTGCCTGAGGAGCCAGGACACAGGGGAGAGGCTCGGCTCCCCTCCTGCCTCAGCTCCTCCTCCCCTGTGATGAGCGCCCCTCTGCACTCTGGTTCCCCCACGAATGTCTCCCTGGGGTGCCTTCTGGCCGCAGGCCCTTTGCCCAGCGTCTCCAGTTCTGAGTCCTGAGTGACCCGTGGGCCTCCCTTAAGAGGTGGTGCGAAGGCAGAAAGGCAGGGCCTCTGGTGAGGATGCTGCCTCAGGCGCTGGGGAGCAGGCCCCAGGAGAGGGGGCTGAGGTGGGGAGCACCTAGTCGCCTGCCACAGTGAAGGGGCACCAGGACCCCCGGGATGGGAGCCTCGAGGGGATGTCAGGGCAGCCCCAGGGTGCCCCTCATCTTGTCCTCCCAGTGGCGTCACACCCCAGTACCCAGAAGGGCCCAGAAGGACCGTAAACCACCCTCCCCAGGCCTCGGCATCCCCAGGTGCAGGCTGGCTGGGCACTGAGGGTCCAGGGGTGGGCTGTGGTCACAGTGGACACAGAGGGTCACGGGCAGCCCAGGAAGAGGCTCCCCCTCTCCTCGATGCAGGAGCGTGAGGCCAAGGCCTCCCCCAGGGATGGTCTGAACAGGGCTCGGGGAGAGCTCTGGAATCTGGGCAGAGACCCAGGCGGGTACAATCCCCACCCAGGAGGGATCCTGGAGACAGAAGAGCTGTCCTCACTTGAACAGGCACACTTTTGATATAATGAGAAAAATATCACCAGTTCATCTAAACTTTGACGTCGTAAAGCCAAGGTTAGTCCCACATGGGACTCGTCCCACCCTTAGGAAAACCGAGGATGCCCGGGCAAGGCAGAGCCGCCACGCAGACTCGCCATGAACAAGGTGTGGGGTTCTGGCCAGCCTGACCCGTCATTCTACAGAAACACGCAGCCCCAAGGACCGGCGGGGAGGGGACAGAGGTCCTGCCTGCCCAGGAGCAAAGAGGGCACTTGGGCCAGGGGAGGAGTTGGGGCCCAGAGAGGAACTCAGGAGTCTGAGCTGCCCAAAGCCGCACAGCTCAGGGTAAGGGGCAGAGCTGGGCTGCCGGGGGCCGGGCCCGCCACAGCACCCCCCGACCTGCCAGGGACTGAGGGGGGACGGTCCCTCCAGACTCCTGGCTCCGGGACACCTGACCGCGACCCCACCTACCTAAGAACCATCCTGGCCGCCAGCCCAGTTGTAGCACCGCCCAGACGACCGGCCAGGGTGCCTGTGGGATCTGCATGCCTGGAGCAGCCCCAGCAGTGCCGCCGGCCGCCTCCTCCGCTGCTCAAGCTGAGGCAGATGTGAGCGGAAGGGAAACTGTCCCAGGTCAGGTCGAAGGGAGGGTGCCCGCCCCTTGCTCCCGCCCCCTCTTCCTCCACCTCCACGTGGGCGGGAGTGACAGAGGTAGTGCTGGGGGGTGGGGATGAGGAGGGGGTTGTACTGGGGGAGGGTGGGGGAGGGAGACAGAGACAGAGACGGGGGTACAGAGGAGATGGGGAGGAGTGGGCCCGTGGCCCCCACGTCCTATTCCGTGGGGGTCTCCCCAGCTCAGGGCCCCTTCCTCTCTGTGTCTCTGCTCACTGCTGTGGCCTCTTTCCATATCCCGCATCCCGCTGGAGCTGCCCCTCCTGAGGCTGTGGGGTGGGGGCAGGCCCTCCCCCTCCCCCTTCCCCCCCATTTCCCTGGGGGCCGGCCTCCCTGCCTGGGGAAGGTGGGTGGCCCCCTCTGGGCTCAGGTTCCTGGGCTGCAGTGAGGGGTGGGCTCAACCCCACTCCCATTCTGTCGGAGCCTCTGGGAGCCTCCGGGCTGCCCACAGCCTCTGCCCCTGCTGGGGGCAGGTGTCTGGCCCCCGGCCCCTGCCTTCCCGGCCCAGCCCCCTTCGCTGGGACACAGGTGGCCCTACTGAATGACAACTGTCCATGGCTAACCGGCTCCCCCTCAAAGCTTCCACCTTCTGAACAGCCCCACACCATGGCCACGGTTCCAGATCTTTCCACCGTGTGATGCTTCCAACAGCCTGACGGGGGGCCGGGGCGGTGGCAGGGGCTGGCTGTGAGGCTGACCTCACCTTCCAGCCTTGACCTTCTACCCCGGGGCCCTGCCCTCCAGCCCACTTGTGCCAGGGCGGGGTAGTTCAGCGGGTCCAGTGCCCGGGCCTGGCTGATGGCATTTGTGAAGCGGCTTGCTTATCTCCTTGTATTCTGCGCTGAGCATTTTATTACAGCGAATGGAAAACAGGAGAAATGAAACTGCTGATATTAGTGATGAGATGCGTCAGGCTCATCAGCTTAAAATAACCGAAGCGAGGCTAGAAACCGCCTGACAGCTGCGCAGCTGCCTGGCTCCGAGAGACACTCGGCCCGACTGTGAAGGGAAAACATTAAAGCACTGAAACGGTGGAAAAAGAGCATCAAAGATGATGTCTGCGAGGCGCGGCCACGGCGAGGAAGCTCTCGTTTATGAACAAAGGGCCACTCCCGGGTCTCGGAGATGTGAGGCTGCGTGGGTGGCCTGGCGGGGGGGTGGGGGGCCCAGCTGGCCGGGGGGGGGGGCTTGGCGGGGGGCCCCCAGGGGAGCCTGGCAGCGCCCACTGTGCTGCCAGACAGCTAAGGTGGCCGGCAGCAACTGTATCCTGGCACACCCCCCCCTCGTGCCCCAGGGGCTGGGGCTCTGGGGGTGGAGACGTGTTGGTCGGCAGGTGCCTCCGTAGCCCTGCGCCTCGCCAGGCTGTGGCTGAGTGGCTAAGCTGCCCGTGCTGGCTGTCCTTGTCCCGAAGGCAGATTCTGGACAGAGCCGCCCTCTGCCCCCAGCCTGTGTTGAAAGCTGTCTCCGCTCCGGTGCAGCCTCCTCAAGGCTCTGAGCTTCGTGGGACGGGGAATGCTGCGGAGTGGGCTGGAGGGGGGCTGGGCCCAGGCGGTGGGCTCTGAGGTGGGAGATGTTATCAGAGCCCTAGAAGGCCTCCTCACCACCAAGGCCCTGCCCCCGAAATTCCACCTGCCAGGGCTTGGACATGTGTCCCGGAGTAGGGGGCAGGCACAGGGAGAAACCCAGCTTCCATCCTGCCCCTTCCTTCCTTCTCCTTCTCCCACCCGTCCCCTCTCTCCCTGCAGTCCCTCTCTGTCACCCGCTCTCCTTCCCTCTTCCCCTCAGTCCTACTGAAGGCCCCGGGCTATGGGAGAGGAGACCTGGTGGGGTGGGCCCAGCGTGGAGCCAGGGGACTGTGGCCACTGAGGCCAGGGCTGCCTGATGGTCTCTCCACACCGCCACTCACCGGAGCACCTGCAAAGGGACACGTGGACCCAGGGAGGGTCTGCAGGGCTGGGAGGGGTCTGGGGTCTGAGCCTGGAGAGCACAGGGCCTGCAGGGATGGGCACTGGGCCTGGACTAGTAGGCTGGACGTACAGGGTCCTGGGACCCCATCCAGAAGCAGATAGGCGATCCCAGAGCTCAGGTGTGGGGTGGGGACTCATGGAGCCTGCACCCCAATATCACACTCCAGACCACTTATCAACACCCTCCCCCAAACACATACACTGTCCCCAACACACGATTTCCAACACACCACACCCCAACACACACAGTCCCCAACACTCACACAATCCCCAACACACACACAAAATCCCAAACACACACAATCCTCAACACATATACAATTCCCAATACACACACAATCTCCAACACACACACACAAAACTTCCAACATGTGTAGAATCCCCAGCACACACAATCCTCAACACACACACAAAATTCCCAACACATACAATTCCAAGAACACACACAATCCTCAACACACACAGAATCCCCAACACACACAATCCTCAACACACACAGAATCCCCAACACACACAATCCTCAACACAATTCCCAATACACACACAATCTCTAACACACGCAATTCCCTCACAATTCTCAACACACACACAAAATTCCCAACATGCGCAATCCCCAACACACACACAATCCTCAACACACACACAAAATTCCCAACACACAATCCTCTGTACACATTGTCCCCAACACACACACAACTCCCAATATGCACAGAATCCCCAACACACACACACAAACACACAGTCCCCAGCACACACACAGACCCAAACACACACAATCCCCAGCACACACACAGAATCTCCCTCCCCACAATCCCCAACACATACACAGTCCCCAACACACACACACAACCCCAACATGCACATAATCCCCAACACACACACACACAATCCCCAACAAATACACAATCCCCAACAAATACACAATCCCCAACATACAATCTACAACACACACATACCACAATCCGCAACACACATACACAATCTGCAATATACACACAATCCCCAACACACATGATTTCCAACACACACAACCCCCAAACATACATGCTCCCCAGCACACACACTTTCCTCCCACACACATCCTAAGCCCGTGCCTTCCACCCAGTAGGCTTCCACTGACTTCTCTCACAAGGAGGAAAGGCAGGTGGAGTCCGGCGAGCAGCGTAGATGGGGCTGAGGGGCCCTTGGCTGGCCGGCCCTGCCCACCCCTCCCCCATCTCCTTTTCTCACCCTTCCTTCCCAGGGAACCTGGACACCCAGGCCGTCCCCCCGGCCTGCTCCTTCCTCGCAGAGGGTCATGCCCCCTCCCAATCACTGGCCCTGGGACAGAAGCGGCCAGATTCAATCCAGGCTTTCAGTTAAAAGATAATTTACAACAAGCAAAGTTGTATGTGGTTTTTGTCTGTTTGTTTATTTTCTTTTAGAGACAGGGTTTTGCTTTGTCGCCCAGGCTGGAGTGCAGTGGTGTGATCTCGGCTCACTGCAGCCTCGACCTCCCGGGCTGAAGTGATCCTCCAACCTCAGCCACCTGAGTAGCTGGCATCCTGTGGCCAGCTCATATCTAACATTTTTTTTTTTTTGTAGAGATTGGGGTGGGGCAGGGGAGGTCTCTCTATGTTACCCATGGTCTTGAATTCCGGGCCTCCAGCAATTCTCCCACCTTGGCCTCCCAAAGAGTTGGGATTACAGGCGTGAGCCACCACAGCTGGCTGATGGTTGTATGTTTTGGTTGAGTATTGTATCATTTACAATTGAGACAATTGTAGATTTACTTGCAGTTGTAAGAAATTACACAGATGCTTCCTCATACACTCTGCTCAGTCTCTCTGAATGATACAGTTTGGAAAACCACAGGACAATGTCACAACCAGGTTAATGACTTTGATGTGATGCCTCCATCCCATCCTGAGTCCCCGTTCCTGGCTGACGTGTGCCTATCAAGGGCTGCACAATGTCCGCACAGGTGAAGGCTCCTGCGTCCCCGGACAGCGAAGCCACAGAACGTCCCCATCACCATGGGGTCCTCGGGTGCCCTTGGCTGTACACCCACCTCCCTGCTGCTGGCCGCGAGCCTGTCCTCCACCCCCATCACTGTTTCATTCCAGCGACAGCCGTGGGAAGGTGCAGTAGGCGTCCTTCCGGGATTCCCTGGAGATGCCTCCAGCGCGTGTGTTTCAGCAGCCGGTTCCTCTCTGTGCTGAGCCATCCGGGCTGTGGTGTGGACGTAGCACACCACAATTTAGTCAGCCATTCTCCAGTTTGAGTCTCGGTGGACTCCATTTCTTGGGGACTGTGAATAAAGGCCCCGGAAGCCCTCTGTGGACGAGGCGCCCAGGAGGCCAGGGGCTCTAGGACTGCCTTCCCAGACAGGGGCCTGGAGAAGGTTCCCCTCGCTGGGGGCCCTCCCCTGCTCCTGGTCTGAGAAGAGAAACCTAGAGTTTCCAAGGGGCCTGCATGTCATGACGCATGGCGCCCTGCACACGGCGGTGATGAGATAGGCCCCGGGGGCTGGAACATGAGCCGGCACCGATGGAAAGTGGCAGGGGGAGGGGATTCCCCGCTCGCCCGGGGCAGCGGGAAGTTTCCATCCACGCAGGGACGGTCCGGGGAAGCACAGGAAGCAGCAGGACCATCCCGAAACTGCTTCTGCAGTGGGAGGCGGCGGGCGCCAGGCTGGCCGGGTGGAAACGACGCTGTAGCCGCCCGGGCCAAGGGCACCGCGGTGGGGAGGCAGCGCCTGATTCACAGCCATTTCTGAGGTTGGAACAGGAAATGGTTAATAGTGTTTGCAAATAAAAACTCTCTGTTCTATCCTGTTTTCGAAACATTTCCCAGAAGTTGAAAAATAACAACCAATTTATCTGCCCAATTTAAGAATAAACTTTTAAAAAATTGAATGAGATATTTCCACAATTTTTTATACACAAAAATAAAAATAGTTGGGCGGTTTGTTAAGCGGGGGTGGCAGGTGATTTCTACCCCCTCCGCTGTTTTCTAAACTTTCTGGAATATGGTGAGTAGTTTAAATGTCAATTTATGTTTTAAATCTCCCAGTGTGTGCATGTATGTGTGTGGGTGTGTGTGTTTACATGTACTGTATGTGGTATGTGTATTTTGTGTGGTGGTGTGTATGTATCCTTGTTCATGTATATTGTGTGTTGTGTGTTGTGTTATGTGTGTTGTGTGTAGTGTATGTGGTGTGTGGTGTGTGTAGTGTGCATGGTATGTGTGTAGTGTGGTGTGTGGTTGTAGTGTATGTTGTGTGTAGCATGAGTGCTGTGTGTACTATGTGTGTTTGTGTGTGATTATGTGTTGTGTGTGTAGTGTGTGTGTTGTGTTGTGTGTGCTGTGTGTGGTGTGTGTGGTGTGTGTAGTGTATGTGGTGTGTGGTGTGTGTTGTGTGTGAGCTATGTGTGACATATGTAGAGTGTGGTGTGTGTGTAGTGTGTGTTGTGTGTGTGGTTTGTGTGATGTGTTTGTGTGTAGTGTGTGGTATGTGTGTTGTGTGTGAGCTGTGTGTAATGTGTGTAATGTGTGTGGTGTGTGTGGTGTGTGTTGTGTGCCTGGTGTGTGTAGTGTGTTTGTATGTAGTGTGTGTGGTGTGTGTGGTGTGTGTAGTGTGTGGTGTTTGTGTGGCGTGTGTAGTGTGCATTTATGTGTGGTGTGTGGTGGGTATAGCTTGTGTTTGTGTGTGGTGTGTGTAGCGTGTGTTGTGTGTGTGGTGTGTGTAGTGTGGTGTGTGGTGTAGTGTGTGGTGTGTGTGGTGTTTGGTTGTGTGGTGTGTGGTGTGTATAGTATGTTTTTGTGTGGTGTGTGTAGTGTGGTGTATGGTGTGTGTGGTGTGTGGTGTACTGTATGGTGTGTGGTGTTTGGTTGTGTTGTGTGTGTGGTGTGTGTAGTGTGTTTTTATGTGATGCGTGGTGTGTGTAGTGTGTGGTGTGTGGTGTAGTGTGTGGTGTGTGTGGTGTTTGGTTGTGTGGTGTGTGTAGTGTGCATTTGTGTGTGGTGTGTGTAGTGCGTGTGTGGTGTGTGTAGTGTGTGTGGTGTGTGGTGTAGTGTGTGATGTGTGTGGTGTTTGGTTGTGTGGTATGTGTAGTGTGTGTGGTGTGTGGATGTGGTATGTGTTATGTGTGGTGTGTATAGTGTGTGTGGTGTATGTGGTGTGTGTAGTGTGTGTGTGGTTCTATAGTGTGTGGTGTGTGTAGTGTGTGTGGTGTGTATAGTGTGTATGTGTGTGGTGGGTGGTGTGTGGG
>NC_037680.1:118232035-118239836 GCF_003255815.1 Theropithecus gelada
TGTGTGGTGTGTATAGTGTGTGTGGTGTATGTGGTGTGTGTAGTGTGTGTGTGGTTCTATAGTGTGTGTGGTGTGTAGTGTGTGTGGTGTGTATAGTGTGTATGTGTGTGGTGGGTGGTGTGTGGGTGTGTGTGGTGTGTGTAGTGTGGTGTATGTGGTATTGTGTGTATGCTGTGTGGTGTGTGTAGTGTGTGTTGTGTATGGTTTGTGTGATGTGTGTGTAGGGTGGTGTGTGTGGTGTGTGTGTAGTGTGTGTGTGGTGTGTGTAGTGTGTGTTTATGTGTGGTGTGTGTGGTGTGTAGTGTGTGGTATGTGTGGTGTGTGTGGCATGTGTGGTGTTTGGTTGTGTGGTGTGTTGTGTGTGTAGTGTGTGGTGCATGTAATGTGTGTGTGGTATGTGTAGTGTGTAGTGTGTGTGGTGTGTGTGACATGTGTGGCATGTGTGGTGTTTGGTTGTGTGGTGTTTGGCTGTCTGGTGTGTGTAGTGTTTGTGTATGGTGTGTGGTGTGTTGTGTGGTGTGTGTAGTGTGTGTGGTGTGTGGTGTCTTGTGAGTGTGTGGCGCCCCTGACTTCTCACTCCAGGGCAGTGGGTGTCACTCAGGCCCCTGCTGGTCCCCCTGCTGGGCTGAGCTGGGGGGACACACAGCGGTGAGTGAGAGGCCCCCCAGGGTGGGATGCCCGGAGGGTGAGTGCAGGAGGTCCCTTGCATTGCTCCTTGGGAATGGCCTCCCCAGCCCTGCAGGACCTGGGGTTGGAGGGGAGAGCAAGGGGCCTCTTGGACGGTGGAAAAGCCTTCAGCAACAGAATGGCTGGACAGAGGCTGCGTCCCCAGCTGCTGGTCCCGGGATCCCCGCCCGCCTGGGCAGCGCAGGGGCAAAGCCACACGGAACCTTGGGCCAGAAACAGCCCCTTGCCCGTGGGGCCCGCGGGGCTGCAGGGCCTGGGGTCTGGGAGGCGGCCCTGTCCCTGCCGCTGCAGCCACAAGCTGAGGTCTGTGTTGGGAGGGTGAGCCCCAGCCGAGGTCTGTGGGGGGCGGGTGGGCCCCAGCACCTGCGAACGGCCACCGTTCTCTGCCCGGCTCCTTTTCCTGTCCGTCTCTTTCTCCCTCTCCTCATCACACACACAGACGGCATCCTGCTGAGCAAGGACCACCATCCCATCAGCTGACCGGCCGTTTGCTCCTCCCTCGCCGGGAGCTGCTGCCTCTGCTCCTCCAGGCCCAGGCTGTGCATCCGTTCTGGCAGGAGACTGTGGTGGGACTCACCTGAGCTGCAAGTTCTGCTTCCCAGCAGGGAGGGCTCCTCCCGGCCTGCCATCTGCCCTCCCCAGAAGCTGAGCTCAGGAAGACGGGTACCAGCGTGTGAGGAAGGGGCCCCAGAAGGAGAGCATGTCTGGGGGGAGAGGGAGCGCTAAGGCCCCGCACCAGGTAGGCAGCAGTGCTGAAGGGGCACCCGGCTTCCCCTAATAGTTTCCTTTCCCGGTGGTCTGATCTCCCACCCACTTCTCACCCTGTCCTGGAGCCATCCCTTGGGGAGGCTGGGCAGGGAGCGGGGTCAGAAGGCGTCTGCCCCAGGCCTGGGTCCTAGGGCCTGTCCTTGGAGGGACCACACAAGCCTGTCGAGAGGCTCCCGTGGCCGGCTCCAGGTGGGCGCTGATGCAGGGGGCCCAAGGAGGACCCTGCCACATGTTGCAGGGACCCGTGGGTGCTGTGCACACCCTCCCTCATCTATCCCTGGCGAAGAAGCGGGGATGCTCATTGCTGGCTGATGGTGAGGGGGCTGTGTAAGCAGCTCTTGCAGGGCGTGGCTTGTGGGCTTGGGAGACAGACAAACGGGCAGACAGACAGAGGCGTGGACAGGATGCCCTCTCTGCTGTCCGCCGCCCAGGCCTCTGGAGGTGTTCTGGGATGGGTCTAAGGAAGACTCAACAATTCTTGAGTGAAGAATGCCTGGGCAACCAGCTCCCTGCATTTCATAAGGGCCGGAATTGCCATCCAAAAGGTTATTTTGGGTGACTGTGGTCAGCCACCATTCCAAAGCTTTTCCCTAAACTCTGAGCCACGTGTGGCCTCCAGGGCTGAGGAGCTTGAGAGGTGGGACTGTGGCAGGGCTGTGGCCCCAGCATGGCAGAAAAGCAGCCAGGAAACACCAGCTCCAGAGCACTGTGGCGGGAGGAGGTCCTCTGCAGGGGCCCCTGTGGACTGAGGCTTTGGAGGCAAGTGGACAGCAGGTGTCTCTTAGACCCCTGCAGGGGCACAGGACCAGGACCACAAGGGACTCACACACGCACAGTGGCCCGGAGCCAACCAGCAGACCCCGGGACCTCAGGTGCAGCCCGGCGTGCGAGTTAGAATAGCTCCGGCTGGCTGTGTGATCACCCACAGTGCCAGAGAATGGTTCCTCGAGACCACAGTGGCAGCTGGCTTACATCTCGTGTGAACAGGAAACCCAGAGGTGGGCGACCCTCCAGTGGTGTGACAACTCCAGCTGTCACCACGGCCCCGGGCTCCCGCCTTCCTGCTCCTTGGGCTCACAGCTCCGTGCTGCAGGCGGGCCTAAGACCGGCTGGAGGGCGGCCATCCTCCCAGCACTGATGGACAGAAGAAAGTGAAGCTGGAATGAGAACACGGGGCTTTCCCTGGCACTCTGGCCCTGCATGGAGGCCCCTTCCCAGAGCGCTTCCTAATGGCTTCCTCTTCCATCTTGCAGTCACACCTAGCTGCAAGGCAGGAAGATGTCACAGATTTGAAAACTATGACATTGCACTCACTTGCCAGCGTGAGCTGCAGAGTGGACAGAGACAAGGAGATAATGCGTGAAGTGGTAGAAAAATGAGAAGAGATTGTTCAGTGTGCAGAGCAGAGAGATGGTGAGATGGGAGCTGTGAGGAGAGCCGGGCGGCCTGGAGGCTCCCGGGGGGCAGATCTGTGCTGAGCTTTTGTAGGGATCGCCGGCTGCCTCCGCCCCTGCACGTCCCAGCTCCTTCTCAGCTCACCCTTTCTTGTGCCCTGACAGGTGGCTGCCATGCACAGCAATGCCACTGAATCTCACAAACTAACCTGAAAAGGTGTGAGAAGCTGGGCACACACATGGAGTGTTTACGTGAAGCTCAGAAGCTGCACAGCTAAAGGGCTCGGTGAGGGAGGCATCATAGGTGTTGAAGCCTCAACGTGGTCCGTACAGGCACCGCCAGGCTGGTGGCACCTCTGCCAGGAGGGTGGGGGGTGGGGGTGGGGCCGCGGGCTGAAATCGGGAGCTAACAGGCAGTCGGCTCTGGAGGCTGGCAGAGCGAGGTTCTGTTTCTTCCTCTGGGAGGTGGTGACTAAGACTTTAGAATAATTTGTGAAACTCTGCATTTATGTTTTACGCATTTTATGTAAATATTTTATATTTCTCACTAGTAAAATGTTTAAGAGAATACACCCACGGGACAATCTGCAGTGATACACGTTCTATAAAGTTCTTCTCAGCTTTGTTTGTGTGAAAAGCGTTAGTGCTGTTTGCAGAGAGAAGCTGAGTGAATAAGTTACATGACAGCCACAAGCTGGAAAAATACGAAGTGTTCAGCAAGGGATGAGTGTGGGCCACCGTTCCTGGTGCGCAGTAGAAAGAGAGGGCTGGGGATGATTCCTTAGAGCGATGTGTGGAAACACCTGGGCCTCTACACGCACAGGTCTGGGGAGGCCCCTGCGTGTCCACGGGCCCCCCACCGTGCTGCCGCCCCCACGGTGCTGCCACAGGGATGCTCTCTGGGTGGCGGGGTCATGGGAGATTGCATTGTATTGTATTTTTCCCTTCTGCTTCCCATTTCTTGGAGACAAATCTGGTTGCCATGGAGACCGTGCTGTTGTCACGGTGGCTGATTGGCCGGCGCCGGATGCAGGGATGCTTCCTTGGGCCCCCGGCGGGCGCAGCCCTCAGCCCGCACTGCGGAGCCAGGCGGCAGCATGGACGGGGCTGGGGCAGACATGTGGGCCAGCACCTTCACCCTGGCCATGGCCGAGAGGAAACCCCAGGACGTCTGGGTTCTGCTACCTGAGCACAGCCTGGTCCCAGGACGCCTGGACGGCGGTGGCGTCCAGTACCTGCTGGTGGGGCTCTCGAGGTGCGGCCAGAGGCTGGGGACCCTGGGAGAGGGAGGGGGCTGAAGGTGCTTTTCCACGGGACCTTGGGTGGTCCCAGAGGCTGGGTGGGGCTGTCGGGCCTTGTCTTGTCCTCGAGACGGGAGGGGGGACTGGGTGCTCCTTCTCCCGTCTGAGCCTCTGCCTCGCCATGCTGGGCACACGGCTGCTGACGCAGGGGTCCCGGGGAAGACATGGCGGGTGCCTCGTGGAGGGTTTGGTTTCCCTCACTCGGCTCCTCAGGCCAGCGCTGCCCCTGGACACAGGCTTATCTCCTGTTTCCATGGCAGTGCTGTGGCCTCGCAGCCGTCCGTGCTGACAGGTGGGCCCTGGGGTGTGCCTGTGGTCACCATCTGGCCCTGCGCTGCAGACGGTGGGGTGTCCGGCCCTGATCGGGGGCCCGGGGTGGCTGTGGGTCACATGTGAGCCTCACGGGCCATCGTCACGGTCGTGGTGCCGTCAGCACAGCAGGGTGGGCCCCATCTGCTTCTCTACCCGGCAAGGCATCCACAGGTCTGCCAGGAGCCAGCCGGGAGGGGCGCAGGGCAGCCCCACAGCCTCGCAGACGCCCGGCCTGACAGGCCCCCAGGCTACTGGCTGGTCAGTCCCTCTGTGGAGATGCCCTGGGCAAAGGGGGAGTCATCCTGCCCTTCGGCACAGCTCCTCAGTGCCTGAGACCCCTGGGGCCAGGTGTGTGCAGAATCCCAGCTTTTTCAGAAGCTGGGAAAGTAATAACCCGTGTTGGGGTCTGAGAAGTGCTTGGAAGCACATCACCGTTCCCACAGCCAGGCGGAGATGGCTCTGAGTGGCTCCCAGCTGGCGGGAGAGAACTGAGGATGGGTGCCCCAACATAAGCCCCAGCGCTTGTGGCTTTGGCAGGCTCCTCAGTCCCATTTAAATACAGTCAGCAGTTCAGTTCCTCCAGCACGACCGTGTCCACGGGCTCTGTGGCCAGTGTGGCTGCCGGCTGCCGGTGGGGCAGTGTGGGTATAGAACATTCTATCATCGAGAAAGTTGCACTGTGTGGAACTGAAGCAGAGCCTCTCATTCATGCAGGGTTCCCTGAAGCTCACAGCTGCTTGTGTGGTTAGCAAATGGTCACCGGTCTGGTGACTGCTGTGGACAAGCCAGTCTCTCCCAGTGCTCTCCCCACATCTCCCCTCGCCTGGCGACGCCCAGCAGGGCTGCCTGGGCCATGACCACAGGCCTCAGCGACACCCTTTCCCTCAGCTGGCAGGCGACGGGGGGATCACCTCCTCTCAGTCAGGACAGGGACCCCCACTTGCTGAGCCCCCAGGGACAGCCCCCAGATGCATGCTTTTCCCCTTCTAAGTGTGTCAGCTGGCCTGCCTGTTCCTGTGTTAACCTCAACTCACAAAACACCAGCAGAGCCACGCGGGCGGCAGGTGGCCGACACCTCACAGAGGCCAGGCCAGAGCGGGTTTTGCTGCAAAACTGCTGAGAGGAGGTTTGCTTTGCTGAGAACAGCACTCCAGATGAGGGGGTTGCAAGCTAGCGTGCATGGGCCTGTGTGGCCAAGGGGCTGGTGGTTTCAGAGCCTCAGCACAGGCAGAAGCAGGTGCTGGGCCGCCTTGGCTGTGGCCCTGGGTGGCTGGCGGGTGAGGTTTGAGGTTTGAGTGTGGGATGTGAGGCAGGGGGCAGCGAGGGGCTGGGGTCAGATGGGCAAGGAGGCCGCAGAACAGAGCGCGAGGCCCGGCCGTGGGGCCTCTTTCTGCTGCACTCACATGCACCTCTTTCCCCCCGCAGGCTCCAGTGCAGTCGCTGTCCGGGGACCTGGGACTCGGCCCACGTGCATGTCCTTTTCCACCTGTGGTGGGACAGGGCCGGCCGCCGGGGGCTGGTGAAGATGCGCATCTGGGGCCAGCGGTGCAAGCTGTGCCCTGCGCCCGGGGACTGCCAGGTGAGGCCCCCAGGCGAGCGGCCCTTCCTCAGCAGGCTGGTCTTGCACATCCTGCAGGACTGCTACGGGGATGGCCTCGGCCCAACCCGGCACCCCAGGGAGGCCTACGAGGGCTGCTGTGAGGCCTGCGAGCTGGGGGTCTGCTTCCTCCAGAAGGCCCCGGACCCTGCCTGGAGCGCCAACACCACGAAAGGCAACTTCCCCGCCACGGCCTGGGGTGGCACCGGCGCCGTCTCCAGGGGCAAACAGCTGCCCACCTCCGGCGATGACCTCGGCAAGGGTGGTGGTGTCATCGCCATCCCCTTCTCCCTTGTGCGTGCCAGCAATGACCAGGTGCCCATCGCTGAGGGCCCTGCAATCCCTGCCTCTCTCTCACAGGAGGCCTCTCTCCCTGTGACCGGCAGCCGTGGGGCTCTGGTCATTGGCCAGGGCTCCATCTACCTGTCTGGGGATTCTGTGGCCATGCCTGGGGGCAAAGGCTTCCCAGTGGCCATTGGAGACCCCCTCTTCCATGGCCCTGGCCTCCTCGGCAGCAGTATCCAGACCTTCGAGCTCAAAGGTTTCCTTTTCAAGGGCCGGGGTTCCCTCTGTAGCCCCGTTGGCGTGGCGGAGGGCTGGGGCCCCGTCTCCCTCAACAATGGCCTTGTCCCTGCGGGGAAACACACGCCAACCATGTTCTACTGTGTCGGCCTCTCGGCCAGTGGGGAGGGCTCCCTCACCTTTCCCTCCTCCCTCACTAGCATCTTCACCAACATATTCTCAGAGGCCACCGGTGGCCCTGTGGCCACTAAAGAGGCCTCCATCACCCTCCCCTTCGTCTTTACTGATGTCAAGGATGCCGTTGCTGAGGTGGCTGAAGGCAACGAGAAGGAAGGAGGCGGCCAGGGCCTCATCCCTGCGGGTCACGACCCCCTGCCAGAGACCAACGCTGGTGGCCTTGCCTCCCAGGTCAAGGACTCCCTCGCCCTCTCCTTCCCTGCTGATGTCCAAGGCAAAGATTCCTTTACTGACATCTCTGAAGGCAAAGAGAAGGAAGGTGGTGGCCTCGTCACCGCGGGTCAGGACGCCCCTCTGGAGGCCGATGCCCAGGGCCCCGTCACCGTCAGTGAGGGCTCCATCACCATCCCCTTCTCAGTCTTTGATGTCATAAAGCACAAGGGCGGTGGCCACGTTGCCTACGGCCCCCAGGGCAATGGCTGCGTCTCCCAAGGCTATTACCAGAAGAGGCGGCTGAGGTCCAGGTTCCACAAGGCCCGCTGTGGGTGCCGCTGGGAGGAAGACGAACGCCCTGGCCGCGCCTGTCGCAGGCTGCACGCCGAGCCCTACGAGGACTTCTGGATCTGGGTGTCCATGACCGTGTGTGTCTTCTGGCTGATGTGCATGTGTCGGCTGAACCCCGGGATCTACCCGCAGCAAGTGTGACGCCCCGAAGTTCAGGCAACCCTCGCCTCTGGGACCCCGCCTCACCTCTGGGACCCCCGCCCCTGCCTTTCAGACGCCCGCCCTGCCTCCGAGGCCCCGCCCCCGCCTCCGAGACCCCGCCCCACCACCTCCGAGGCCCCTCCCTGCCTCCGAGACCCCGCCCCACCACCTCCGAGGCCCCTCCCTGCCTCCGAGACCCCGCCCCCGCCTCCGAGACCCCGCCCCACCACCTCCGAGGCCTCACCTTTGAGGCGCCCGCCCTGCCTCCGAGACCCCGCCCCCGCCTCCGAGACCCCACCCCCGCCTCCGAGACCCCGCCCCTGCCTCTGAGACCCCGC
>NC_037680.1:118244835-118245047 GCF_003255815.1 Theropithecus gelada
CCGCACCTGAGCCCGCACCTGAGCGCTCATCTGAGGCCGCACCTGAGCCCGCACCTGAGCCTGCACCTGAGGCCGCACCTGAGCCCGCACCTGAGCCCTCACCTAAGCCCTCACCTGAGCCCGCACCTGAGCCCTCACCTGAGGCTGCACCTGAATCCGCACCTGAGCCCGCACCTGAGCGCTCACCTGAGCCCTCACCTGAGGCCGCACCT
>NC_037680.1:118245052-118283839 GCF_003255815.1 Theropithecus gelada
TTTTTTTTTTTTTTTTTTTTTGAGACAGAGTTTTGCTCTTGTTGCCCAGGCTGGAGTGCAGTGGCGTGATCTCCGTCCCCTGCAACCTCTGCCTCCCAGATTCAAGTGATTCTTCTGCCTCAGCCTCCCGAGTAGCTGGGATTATAGGCGCCCACCACCATGCCTGGCTAATTTTTCGATTTTTAGTAGAGATGGGGTTTCACCATATTGGCCAGGCTGGTCTTGAACTCCTGACCTCAAGTAATCTACCCGCCTCGGCCTCCCAAAGTGCTGGGATTACAGGTGTGAGCCACTGCAAAATACTTTTCTTCTTTTGCAACAAGTTACTCTATGCTGCACTTCTTTTGCGGTGTGTCTCTTGTTTAAATTCTTTTGAACTGAGAAGACGAGAACTGAGGCATCACATCAGTTGTCAACACTGGTTCTCTGTGTCCTGTATCTTCAGAGAGAAGGGCGTGCCTTTTCCCCGGGTGTCAGGAGGTGAGGCATCACATCAGTTGTCAACACTGGTTCTCTGTGTCCTGTATCTTCAGAGAGAAGGGCGTGCCTTTTCCCCGGGTGTCAGGAGGGCGCCTCTCACATCAGGGTCTCGGGGACCTGCTGCAGGGGAGAAGGCTGAGGGGAGGTGAGAGAGACCTTCCTGCTTCTGCTGTTTTCACAGTGCCAAGGTGCCATACTTTGGGGTAGTGTGTCCTGAACCCCATCAAAAGCAACACAGAGGATTGCTGGGGCGTGGCCTGGAGCAGATTCCCCTTCCCGTCTCGGCAGGAACTGACCCTGCCAATGCCTGACCTCACACTTCTGGTCCCCAGGCTGTCAGACACAGATTTCTGTTTTGCTTAGTCAGGCAGACGCTAGGCTCTGTCCCCTATGGTGGCCCATGGGTGCCTCTCATCGGTTCTTTTCAGGTGGCGGGAAGTCCTGCACACATGTGGGCCAGGTCGCCAGGAGATCTAGGCAGAGTGACATGCAGATTTTGGGGTCCCCTCTGGCTCTGTCCTTTGCGGGAACTCCTCTTTCCTCCCTGGCTGCCGTGGTCACCCCGTTGCTCTCTGGGTCCTCATGCCGGAGGGACGCTGGTTTCCTACCCGAGGCTTTGCTCCCCCATGTGGGGCCAGCTATTCTCTGGCGGAATGCCTTACAAAGCGAAATTTCCTCCAAGTGCGGACGCCTGTTCAGTCTCTGTCTGCTTCCGGCTGTGCCTGGTACCTTCCGGTGGTTGGCGCCTGTACCTGTCCAGGGGATGTAGATGGCGTGTTGGACTGACGTGAGCTGCTTTGCCATGACTGGAAATGGAGCCTGAGTGTTACTGGGAAAAGGGGTCTCAATCAAGATCCCGAGAGAGGGCTCTTGGATCTGTCATGGGAAGAAATTCCAGGCGAGTCGCAAAGTGCAGTGAGAGAAGGAAGTTTATTGAAAACTACTTCATTGCAGATAGGACGCCCTCAGAAAGCAAGAGAAGCAACGCCCCAGCTTTAGGTTTTTCTTATATAGGGTTCTGGTCTGTGTAAAGACCAAGCCAAGCTGTGCCTCCATGTGGGTGAGCAGCGAGCATGACACTTTCTCATTCCGTGTAAGGAAAACTGTCCTTGACATTTTCGTGTGTGAGTCCATCAAAGCATAACTGGAGTGATCTTAACAGCGCACACTGTTGGGGTTCTGGACGTCTGGACTCTGTCGCTGGAGGAGCGTGTTTTTGCAGGCATCGCCAAGCCGCCTCCTCAGCTGTGAACGTCTTAGGACCGGGGGTCATGACTGTGCCCCGCGAGTGGATTTTAAAATGGTGTGACTCTGGTTCTCCTGGGCTCCTGCCTTCCTAACACCAGGACCTTTCTTTTGATAAGAGGACGTCGCCCCTGCCCTCTCCGGGTCACTGTGAGGACGGGGTGGACGGAGCCGAGTGCCCAGCAGAGACTTGTCAGAACATGGCCTGAAACTCAGCATATGGCTGCCAGTTTGGACCCAAAGTGCTTTTGCAAGGAATCGTGTCTCGGAACCTGGTACCCTGGTTAAGGTCTGGCCCCTGGTTCTCCGTCTGTGAAGTGGGGATCAAGGGAGCTCAGGGGTTGTGTGTTCAGCACAGAAGCAGGGCCTTGCCTACAGGGATGCCAGGCTTTATTGCTTTAATTATGATTTTTGGTCTGGAAAATAGCACATGCAGTGTTGTGTCAGTTCCCTGAGGGTTCCCAAAAAAAGTGGGTTCTGGGACCAGGTGAGAATCTGTTTCTCTCTAACTCTGTTTGTCAAATATATTTGATAACAGAACCCATCTCTATTTTTGTGGAAATCCAATTAATACCCTGAGACAGATGCCCTGAAAAACGTCTTTGTAAATAGTTTTGTAAATACTCTGAGTATTAACAGCATTCCAAATAATCTGGGTTTCATCTATGCAAAAACCAGACACCACCCACTCCAGACGGCCAGCTCCTCCCGCCTCAGAGTGTCTCCCTTGACCCTGGTTTCTCCGTCCATTCCCTTTTTAACCAGCTCATCGTGTTTCTAGATGCTGCTTCACATGCAATCAGTTGTTACAAGAAAATAAATCAGCTACTTTCTAGGGGAAGAAATACATACCTTTCTGCAGACTCGGGGGATGTTAGGAACAATGGAAACGTCACAGAGCTGAGTGGTGTTGCCTGGATTGCTCTAGAGACTGATTTGGGGGCTGCTTCCGAAGCACAGAAGCGTCTATTTGTTCTGCTTCCTCAGCCTCCCAATGCCCCATCTTCACGTGGAAACACTTCCCAGGAGCGTAGCTGTGGATGCTGCCTTCCCGTGGCCATGCGTGACCCTGACGTAGGGAAACATTTCTTAAACAGGACAAGACCCCCAAGCCCAAAAACAGGATTGCAAAGGGAATGATGAACAGAATTGTGTTAAAACTAAGATTAGGAAATCATCAAAAATTCAGACAAAGGACATGAGGAGGGAGCACAGAGCGGGAGAAGCGTCTGTAGAGGCTCGGCTGTGAGGGGCTCTGTCCGAGACCTGCAGGGAACGTGCGCAAACCAGCCAGAGGCAGGTGGCAGCGCAGCCCGAGCGGGGCATGACGGCATCACAGACACTTCACAGAGAGGACAAACGTGGCCGGAACTGTGGGACGAAGCGCACACAGACCCACAAGACAGAAACAAGCAACAACACAGCGGCGCAAAACTAGCAATGATCACGCAAATGATACGATTTCTGAGCGCTCTAAGTGTAAGCAGAAATGAACACCAGCTGTTAATTTGTTAGTGCTAACTTTAGTCTTTTACAAAGAATTTGCAAGACAGAATCCCAAACCAGTTTCTTACCTAGTGATCTGCAGACGCAGACGCAGTCACAGACGCTGACGCAGACGCATATGCACATGAGCTCGCCTTCCTTGATGGAAATGAGTGGAAACTGCCCCCACAAAAAGGAATTTTTTTAAACAGCAAATAAATCCTAGACCCCCAAATGAAAAACACTGGAAGATCAGGGGTCCCTGGAGGAAAGGGCTCTCAGACTTCGGCAAATCGTCCTGTCAGTTTGGGCTATAAGGTGTCCAAGCTGGTGCCAAGCACCCATAGGTGAGCTGCTGCAGGCCGGGCCACCTTCACTCAGGATCCCTCCGTGCTCACCAGATGTCAGTCGAGAAAAATGACAAGTCTCAATCATTTTAGGAAGTTTATTTGCCAAAGTTAAGGACATGCACCTGGGAGACAGGTCTATGCCTTTCTCTGAAGATGATTTTGAGGGCGCCAAATTTAAAAGGGAAAGGGCGAGATACTGGGAAGTACACAATTTTCATGTAAGAGGCGTGTAGGGAAAAATAGTCATTCATGTCTTTGGTTCAGTGAATTTCCATTTTTTACGTAAGACAACATAGACAAGTGAGGTAGAGGAAAAACACAGACAAACGGGGCGGGGGAGCAATCAGATATGCATTTGTGTCTGACCGGCAGGAAGGTGATGGCACCTGTAAAGATGAGCCACCAATTTACATTCCATGGAGGAATTTTAACAGAAACACCTTCAGAGATCTTGCAGTTCTAGGAATTTCCATGAGGGCAACATAATGGGGAGGCGGGTAGCTTTTCATCTTGTAGCCGTCTTATTTAGGAACCAAAAGCACGAGGCAAGTTTTCATGACCCGGTTCCCAGCTTGACTTTTCCCTTTGGCTTAATGAGTTTGGGGTCCCAGAATTTAAGCACCAGTCCTTGGTGGTAACTCAGAAGTTTTGAAAAAGAGAAACAGAGCCATGTGGAGTGTGTGTGCACAGGTGCACATGTGTGTGAAAGTGTGTGTGGGATGTTTATATGTGTGTCTGTGTGCACACGGTATGTGAGTGTGTATGTGCGTGTGCTTGTTCAAGTAGGCAGATGGCTGGGAATCTGTCTCCTGCCCTCACAAGGTGGGTTCCCACCTGCAGGTTCGAGGGAGGAGCCTCTTCTGGGCCCCCTGTTCCTGACTTCTGACCCCTGGCGCTGCCCCACGGTAAATGCCAGCGCTTTTAGGCCACTGGGTTTTTGGTTATTTGTTATGTCAGCAAAAAAAGAACTAATCCAAAGAGCACGTAAATTGGAATAGCCTCTTTACAGGGTAATTTGACTCCATCTATAAGAATGTAAAATGCAGACACTGTTTGACCTGGAAATTCCACTTTTAGCATTTAACTTTTAAAAATATCCACACCTGTTATCATATATGTGCACGCAAAGATGTTCACTGTGACATTATTCTTTAACAGTGAGAAATTGTGAGCATCAAACATTTGTAAAATACCAATGAACAGAATGACAGAACACATCATTATATTTTTATGCATGGATCGGATACTGCAGGGCACTTAAGAAGATAGTGAAAATATTTCCCAGACGTTTTGTTAGGGTATGGGAGTCCCAGGACAGCAGCGCCTGCATGACCCCACTTAGGAGGAGGAGGTGGAAGTCAGACCACCCGTGAGGCCCTGCCCAGGCCCAGATGGGGACGCCGCTGCTGGGAACAGGGTCACCTCCTTGAGGAATGTGGAGAAAGGGGGTGTGAAGGGGTTGTCACTCCTTGGTTTGCAGGTTTTTATAACACGAAGGTCCTTTTATATTTTTGGTTCCATTTTGGAAATTAAATGGAAAAATGCACATGCATCAAAACATGTGTGGTTTGGTTTTGGGGGGGATTCCCAGACCCACTCCCCACCGTGGAACGCAGGCAGACCCCTGTCCAGATTAGTCCTGAAGGAGATCTGTGCCTGCTGGGAAGGCAGAGCCTCTTGCCTGGCCTGGCCTCGGCTGGCTTTTGGGGCGCTCTGCAGCAGGGCAGGCACGTGGCCAGCGATTAGGAAAGCCAAGGGGACTTAGCCCTGGAAGCGGCCTCGCTGGTTCAGACGTGGCTGTGGGTGCCAGGCCTCCTGGGGAGCAGCCTGGGGACAGGAGGTTGCCTTCTCTCTGCCTGGCTGCCCTCTGCGTGGGGTGAAATGTTCCCGCACGTCCGTGTTGCTGTCTGACTTTTACACAGTGTATTAAACAGAGGCTTTGCCACGTCACAGCTGCATGGATCTGTGGAGCCAGTGGAGACTCACAGCAGTGAGCAGTCCTGGGAGCCCAGGGTCTGACCCCCGTCGTCCAAACCCCGACCCAACGTGTGCAGAGCCCTCCCACCATCCACTCGCTGCAACTTTTCTTTAAATATGCCCATCTTTTTACTCAAATTTACTTATTTAAAAGTTAATTTTGGGCCAAGTGCAGTGGTTCATGCCTATAATTCCAGCACTTTGGGAGGCCAAGGTGGGCAGATTGCTTGAGCTCGGGAGTTTGAGACCAGCCTGGGTAACATGCTAAAATCCCGTCTCTACAAAAAAAGTGCAAACATTAGCTGGGCCTGATGGTGTGCAGCTGTGGTCCCGGCTACTCGGGAGGGGAGGATTGCTTGAGCCTGGGAGGTTGAGGCTGCAGTGAGCCATGATCTTGCCACTGCACTCCAGCCTGGAAGACAGAGTAAGACCCCATTTCAAAAAAAAAAAATTAATTTAACAAACCCCTTTCACTATTTAATTGAACATACTTCAAAATTAGTTAAATTAGGATCAATAATTTATATAAAAATTGTAGAAATACCAGAACAAAGTGTAGATGAACGTTTTGTCCCAAGGGGTCTGGGCCATGCTCCACAGCCAGGACTCAAGTGGGAGAGGTGCTCACACTCTCAGAGCATTGAGCATTGAGAGGCAGCATGGCTGCAACTGTGAGGAAACATAGGGAGCCACATGACCGAGCAGGAGCTTACCTACTGACCACTCTGCCTGAGAGCCACCTACTGGATCACATCCCAAAGCTTCAACACCAAAAATGCCTCTCTAACATACCCCTGCTGTAAAGCCAAAGACAAGAGTCAGATATAAATAAAGACCCTGCACAAAGCTTCAGCCCTGTGAAAACATGCAGAAGTCTATTGACTGTATTCAATTTATACCACAGGTAAAGGAACACCCACATGCAGAGATGAGAAAGAGCCAATGCAAGAACTCTGGCAACTCAAATGGCCAGAGTGACTTCCATCCTCCAAACGATGGCTCCTTGTTCTCCAACAAGAGCTCTTAACGAGGCTGAGTTGGCAGAAATGACAGAAATAGAATTCAGAATATGGATAGAAACAAATATTATTGAGGTTCAGGAGAATGGCAGCACTCAATCCAAGGAAACTAAGAATCACAATAAAAGGATACAGGAGCAGACAGATGAAACAGTGTAAAAAAGAACCTAACTGACCTGGTAGAGCTAAAAAATACACTACAAGAATTTCACAATGTGATCACGAGTATTAACAGCAGAATAGACAAAGCCGAGGAAAGACTCTCAGAACTTGAAGACTGGCTCTCTCAAACAAGACCATCAGACAAGAATAGAGAAAAAATAATAAAAAGGAATGAACAAAGCCTCCAAGAAATATGTGGTTATGTAAAGAGGTCAAAGCTATGAATCATTGGTATCCCTGAAAGAGATGAGGAGAAAGCAAACAGCTTGGAAAACATACTTCAGGATGTCATTCAAGAAAACTTCCCCAACCTCACTAGAGAGGCCAACAGTCAAATGTAGGAAATACAAAGAACACCTGCAAGATTTTGCACAAGGTTATCCTCAAGACACATAATCATCAGATTTTCCAAAATCAAAATGAAAACAAGAGTGTTAAAGGCAGCAAGAGAGAAAGGGCAGGTTACCTACAAAGGGAACCCATCAGGCTAACAGTGGACCTGTCAGCAGAAACCCTACAAGCCAGAAGAGATTGGGCATATTCAACGTTCTTAAAGAAAAAAAACTTTCAACCAAGAATTTCATATCCAGCCAAAATAAGCTTCCTCAGCAAAGGAAAAATGAGATCCTTTTCCAATAAGCAAATGCTGAGGCAGTTCACTCACACCAGACCCACCTTACAAGAGATCTTGAAAGGAGCACCAAATAAGAAGAGGAAAGATTGTTACTGGTCAATACAAAAACACACTTAAACACATAGACTAGTGACACTATAAAGTAACTACATGAACAAGTCAGCATAATAACCAGCTAACAATATAATGACAGGATCAAATCCACACATATCAATACTAACCTTGAATGTAAATGGGCTAAATGCTCCATTTAAAAGGGATGGAGTGGCAAGCAGATAAAACAGCAAAACCCAACAGTATGCTGTCTTCAAGAGACCCATCTCACATGCAATGACACCCATAGGCTCAAAATAAAGGATTGGAGGAAAATCTATTAAGAAAATGGAAATCAGGAAAAAGCAGGGGTTGCTATCCTAATTTCAGATAAAACAGACTTTAAACCAACAAAGATCAAAAAGACAAAGAAGAGCATTACATAATGGTAAAGGGTTCAATTCAACAAGAAGACCTAACTATCCTAAATATATATGCACCCAACTCAAGAGCACCCAGATTCATAAAGCAAGTTCTTAGAGACCTACAAAGAGACTTAGACTCCCACGCAATGATAGTGGGATACTTCAACACTCCACTCACTGTCAGACAGATCATTGAGGCAGAAAATTAACAGACACGCAGGATCTGAAGTTAGCATTGGAGCAAAAGGATCTGATAGACCTCTACAGAGCTCTCCATCTCCAAACAACAGAATATACCTTCTTCTCATTGCCACATGACACATACTCTAAAATTGACCACATAATTGAATATAAATCAATTCTCAGCAAATGTAAAAAGAACCAAAATCATACCCAACACACTCTCAGACCACAGCACAATAAAAATAGGGGTCAAAACTAAAAAAATCACTCAAGACCATGCAATTACATAGAAATTAAACAGCCTGCTCCTGAATGACTTTTAGGTAAATAATGAAATTAAGGCAAAAATCAAGAAGTTCTTTGAAACTTATAAGAACAAAGATACAACATACCAGAATCTCTGGGACGCAGGAAAGGCAGTGTTAAGAGGAAAATTTATAGCACTATATGCCCATATCAGAAAGTTAGAAAGATCTCAAATTAACAACCTAACATCACAACTGAAATAATTAGAGAAGCAAGAGCAAACCAACTCCAAAGCTAGCAGGAGACAGGAAATAACAAAAATCCGAGCTGAACTGAAGTAAACCGAGACATGAAAAACCATTAAAAAATCAATGAATCCAGAAATTGGTTTTTTGAAAAAAATTAATAAGATAGGTCCCTTGCTAGACTAATAAAGAAGGAAGGAGAGAAGATAAAAATAAACACAATTAGAAAGGACAAAGCAGATGTTACTACTGACCCTACAGAAATATAAATAACCATCAGAAACTACTGTGAACACCTCTATGCACACAAGCTAGAAAACCTAGAAGAGATGGACATACACACTCCCCTAAGACTGAACCCGGAATAAATTGATTCCCTGAATAGATCAATAATGAGCTCTGAAATTGAATCAGTAATAAATAGCTTATCAACCAAAAAAAGCCCAGGACCAGATGGATTCAAAGTGGAATTCCACCAGAGGTCCAAAGAATAGCTAGTATCATTCCTACTAAAACTATTCCAAAAAATGGAGAAAGAGGGACTCAACCCCAGCTCATTCTATGAGGCCAGTATTATCCTGATACCAAAACCTGGTAGAGACACAACAAAAAAGAAAACTTCAGCCTAATATCCTTGATGAACACTGATGCAAAAATCCTCAACAAAATAACTGCAAACTGAATCCAGCAGCACATCAAAAAAATAATCCACCACAATCAAGTAGGCCTCATCCCTGAATGCAAAGTTGGTTCAATATACACAAATCAATAAATATGATTCATCACGTGAACAGAACTAAAGATAAAAACCACATGATTATCTCAATAGATGCAGAAAAGGCTTTTGATAAAATTCAACATCCCTTCATGTTAAAAACTCCCAATAAAATAGGCATAAAAGAACATACCCAAAATAATAAGAGCCATCTATGACAAATCCACAACCAACATCATACTGAATAAGGAAAAGCTGGAAGCATTCCCCTTGAAAACTGGCTCAAGACAAGGATGTCCTCTCTCACCACTCCTCTGCAACATAGTGTTGGAAGTTCTGGCCAGAGCAATCAGGCAAGAGAATAAAATAAAGGGTATCCAAACAGGAAGAGAGGAAGTCAAACTATCCCTGTTTGCAGATGACATGCTTCTCTATCTAGAAAACCCTATAGTCTTGGCCCAAAAGCTCCTTAAGCTGATAAACAACTTCAGCAAAGTTTTAGGATACAAAGTCAATGTACAAAACTTAGTAGCATTCCTATACACCAAAAACAGCCATGCTGAGAGCCAAGTCAGGAATGCAATCCCATTCACAATTGCCACAGAAAGAATAAAATACCTAGGAATGCAGTGAACTAGGGAGGTGAAATTTCTGTACAATGAGAATTATAAAACCCTGCTCAAAGAAATCAGAGATGGCACAAACAAATGGAAAAGGCATTCCATACTCATGGATAGGAAGAATCAATATCATTAAAATGGCCATACTGCCCAAAGCAGTGTACAGATTCAATGCTATCCTATCCAACTACCAATGACATTCTTCATAGAACTGGAAAAACTATTTTAAAATTCATATGGAACAAACAAACAAAAGAAGAGTCCAAATAGCCAAGGCTATTCTAAGCAAAAAGGACAAAACTGGAGGAATACTGTTATCTGACTTCAAAATATACTACAGGGCTGCAGTAACCAAAACAGCATGGTACTGGCACAAAAACAGACACACAGACCAATGGAACAGAATAGAGGGCCCAGAAATAGGGCCACACACCCACAACTATCTGATCTTCAACAAACCTGATGAAAAGAAGCCATGGGGAAAGGACTCCCTATTCAATAAGTGGTGGTGGGATATCTGGCCAACCATATGCAGAAGATTGAAACTGAACCCATTTCTTACACCATATACAAAAATCAACTCAAGATGAATTAAAGACTTAATTGTAAAACCCCAAACTATAAAAACTATGGAAGGTGACCTAGGCAATAGCATTCTGGATATAGGAACAGGCAGAGATTTCATAATGAAGATGCCAAAAGCGATTGCAACAGAAGCAAAAATTGACAAATGAGATCTAATTAAACTAAAGAGCTTCTACACAGCTAAAGAAACTATCAACAGAATAAACAGACAACCTACAGAATGGGAGAAATTTTTGCAAGCTATCCATTCGACAAAAGTCTAACAGATTCAGAATCTATAAAGAAGTTAAACAAATTTACATGTCAAAACCAAACCACCCCATTAAAAAGTGGGCAAAGGATATGAACAAATACTTTTCAAAAGCAGACATACATGTGTCCAACAAGCATATGAAAAAAGTTCAATATCACTGATCGTTAGAGAAATGCAAATGAAAACCACAATGATATACCATCCTACACCAGTCAGAGTGACCATTACTAAATAGTCAAAAAATAACAGATGCTGGTGAGGTTGCAGAGAAAAAGGAACACTTATACACTATTGGTGGGGTGTAAATTAGTTCAACCCTTGTGGAAAGTAATGTAGTGATTCCTCAGAGAGCTGAAAATGAACTACCATTTTGACCCAGCAATCCCATTACTGGATGTATAGCTGAAGGAATATAAATCATTCTGCCATAAAGACACATGCACGTGAATGTTCACTGCAGCACTATGCACAATGACAAAGACATAGGAGCAACCTAAATGCCCATCAGTGAGAGACTGGATAAAAAAGTGGTACATATGCATCACAGAATACTATGCAGCCATAAAAAGAATGAGATCATGTCTTTTGTGGGAACATGGATGGAGCGGAAGGCCATTATCCTTAGCAAACTAATGCAGGAACAGAAAACCAAATGCCACGTTTTCTCGCTTGTAAGTGGCAGCTAAATGATGAAAACTCATGAACACAAAGAAGGGAACAACAGGGGCCTACTTGAGGGTGGAGGGTTGGAGGAGGGAGAGGAGCAGAAAAGAGAACTGTTGGGTACTAGGCTTAGTACCTGGTGATGAAATAATCTGTATAAGAAACAGAAAAGCAAACACTACATGTTCTCACTCATAAGTGGGAGACAAGCCATGAGAACACACAGACACAGGGAGGGGAACATCACACACTGGGGCCTGTCAGGGGGCAGGGGGCAGGGGGAGGGAGAGTATTAGGACAAAGACCTAGTGCACGCGGGGCTTGAAACCCAGATGACGGGTTGATGGTGCAGCAAACCACCACGGCACATGTATACCTATGTAACAAACCTGCACGTTCTGCACACGTGTCCCAGAACTTGTAAAGAGAAAAAAACGAGTTCAGATTCTGATCTTGGCTCAGGTGTCCCCAGGTGCACTGCAAACAAAATCAGAAAATAAACTCCACATTTTAACCACAGGAAGACCCAAGGCTGGGAGGTACCAGTGCATCTCCCTCCCTGGGACAGGAGGCCGGGAGGTGCCCGGACGTCTCCATCCCTGGGACAGGAGGCCGGGAGGTGCCCGGACGTCTCCATCCCTGGGACAGGAGGCCGGGAGGTGCCCGGACGTCTCCCTCCCTGGGACAGGAGGCCGGGAGGTGCCCGGACGTCTCCATCCCTGGGACAGGAGGCCAGGAGGTACCAGTGCATCTCCATCCCCAGGACAGGAGGCCGGGAGGTGCCCGGACGTCTCCATCCCTGGGACAGGAGGCCGGGAGGTGCCCGGACGTCTCCATCCCTGGGACAGGAGGCCGGGAGGTACCAGTGCATCTCCATCCCCAGGACAGGAGGCTGGGAGGTGCTCGGATGTCTCCATCCCTGGAACAGGAGGCCGGGAGGTGCTCGGATGTCTCCATCCCTGGAACAGGAGGCCGGGAGGTGCCCGGATGTCTCCATCCCTGGGACAGGAGGCTGGGAGGTGCTCGGACGTCTCCATCCCTGGAACAGGAGGCCGGGAGGTGCCCGGACGTCTCCATCCCTGGAACAGGAGGCCGGGAGGTGCCCGGACGTCTCCATCCCTGGGACAGGAGGCCGGGAAGCACCAGCACATCTCCCTCCTTGGACTGCACCATGGAAAACCAAGGCCGTCTTGAGGGAGGTCTGGACTTACAGGGCGGTGGCATGGTGTGTGCTGGGGAGCCCTTTGTCTTTTCCCCGGGTGCCATGTGGAGAATTACACATGCACGCAGGAGGGGAAGGTGTTAGATACTCATGGTGGCAGGCAGGTGTGAGACAGGCAGGGCAGGGCCTACTGCTGTGTATGGGCAGTGGGAAGAGTGTGGTTTAAATGATCTTCCACCGAACATGCTAATGGCAGCCTGTTACTGGGATGAGGTCCCAGTGGCAGATTAAGGTGGTAAATGCCCCCATACCGTTTATCAAAGTTAATTGCAAAAGGAAGCCAGAGTTGTCTGTATTATTGGTTTGCACTTCATCCGTTGCCTTTTAAAGTGAGCAAATCAGTGACTCGTATTTGCTTTACAAGGCAATTAAAGTGGACCAGCTTCATACACAGGCAGGTGAGGGGGCACCATCTCTCCTGCTTATTGCTGGGCTGTCATGGGAAGAGCTGTGTCAGCTAATCCTGTGAGTGTTATGGTTTCTCCTCAGTGTGGCTTTAGTGGGTCTACAAATGGGGCTGCAGGAAACAGATTTAGCATGGAAGGGGACCGTCACCATGGAATTTGGAACTAACCACCTGCAGACATGAAGCTGGGCTCAGTCCTGCAGCAGCTGTGCAGCTAACCATGTGCAGACATGAAACTGGGCTCAGCCCTGCAGGTTCTGTGCAGCTAATCACCTGCGGACATGTAGCTGGGCTCAGCCCTGTAGCGACTGTGTAGCTAACCACATGCAGACATGAAGCTGGGGTCAGTCCTTGCAGGTTCTGTGCAGCTAACCACGTGCAGACATGAAGCTGGGCTCAGTCCTTGCAGATTCTGTGCAGCTAACCACCTGCAGACATGAAGCTGGGCTCAGTCCTGCAGTGGCTGTGCAGCTAACCACGTGCAGACATAAAACTGGGCTCAGCCCTGCAGGCTCTGCGCAGCTAAGCACGTGCAGACATGAAGCTGGGCTCAGTCCTTGCAGATTCTGTGCAGCTAACCACCTGCAGACATGAAGCTGGGCTCAGTCCTGCAATGGCTGTGCAGCTAACCACGTGCAGACATAAAACTGGGCTCAGCCCTGCAGGTTCTGCGCAGCTAAGCACGTGCAGACATGAAGCTAGGCTCAGTCCTGCAGGTTCTGTGCAGCTAACCACGTGCAGACATGAAGCTGGACTCAGCCCCGCAGGTACCGTGCAGCTAACCAGGTGCAGATGTAAAGCTGGGCAGCAACATCTTATTCTCATAACCTCTTTAACACTATGAAAACCAAAACAAAGTTACTGGTGAAATGTAACTGTAGATTTCCAGAAAGTCAATCCATATCCAAGTAACAACCCTTATGTAATGGGGTAGACAGTGGTGTCATGCTAAAACCAAGTTCCAGTGTTGAGTTTCGTCAGAAATTTGTTCCCTGTCTGAATATTATAATTTTGAGATAGAAGAATCATTTGAATCTTCATCATGACTATCATTATCTTTTGTTTTAACAACTTTTTCATTTTACTGATTGAGACATCAGGTTGATGGGACAATCAGTTCAGCAGTACACCCCAAACGGCACACGGGGAAAGTAAGATGGCATTTGTGAGGAAATCCGCCCTCCTTGTTTGCTGACCTGCCCGACACAGGCAGCTTGTCAGTTGTTGGTCGGTTGGCGTGGGCTCTGTGGCTCTGTGGCTGATCCCCTTTGTGCTGGTGGTGACTCTGTCCTCCCACTTTCTCTTCACACCACATCACACACACTTTGCTCTCAGGGTGCCGCACGAGGGCCCTAGCATCTGTCTTGGAGGGTGTGATTTTAAACCCACCTGCAGGCGTCTGCCCTGAGACCATGTGGCAGCGTTCCTCTTTGAGCTGTCATCGATATGAGCCAGAACATTGTTGTTTGTGGTTTTCAGATGATTATCAAAATGAAACACACACACACACACACACACACACACACCCCTCATGGAGCTCCTAGATCCCTGAGAATATGTCCTTAGCGTACCTGACCTCACTGTGGGAAGGGCTGGGGCAAGGCCCAAAATTCCTGCCTTCCTAAAACCTGTGACTCCAGGAGATCCCCCACCACATGGCCCAACTGGGTAGGGGTCACTGGATCCTCACATCAACAGTCCTCGACTCTAAGAGACACAGAGCTGGTTTAGAATAGAATAGAAGTCAAGATTTTGCTCGTGACAGAAAGCCAAATTCAAGGAGCTCGAGTGAGAAAGAGTTTTACTGGGACACACACTGAAAAAAGCCTAGGGATAGGTGGCTTCAGGTGTGGCTGGATCCAGGACTCAAACAAGGTTGTTGGGAGCAGCTTTCTTTCTTCTGGCTCTTGGTTCTGCTCCTTTCTGTGGTCATTCTCAGGCCTCCTGTCCCCTCAGCCAACTTCCCCTCAGTCCAGACCCAGCAGAGGAAAGAGTTGCTATGTCCCCGTGGGCCAGGGCCAGGCATCCTGACCCTGCGGTGTGCCCCGGGGGCGCTGCTGGGTACCCATCGTCCTCACCTGGTGCATGAGGCTGACAGTGGAGGAGAGGTGGACTCCCACTGACAACGGGGAGCTGGTTCTCGAAGAAGCAGTGCCCACACTGGGTGGCAGACACTTGTCTGGCATGGAGGGTGGATTTCGAATCCGGCGGGCACTGTGTCCCCGTCACACCAACTCCCCGCTTGTCGGCTGTCCGCCTGGGGCCCCTAAGAACAACAGTGTCTGTCCCCAGGAGGCCCCTGATAAATGCACATTGATTGGCTGATCAGTTGAATGGATCCTGGTCTGACTGCCACATCGGCCTGTTTGACGGAAAGGCCATTTAACACCTGAGAGAAGCGAGCCGTGTGCCAGGTCCCCAGCTCAGAAGACCGATGTTGGAGGGTCACCGCAGAGCGCCTGCTGTGGAGAAACCCAGGCTGGTCCTTCCTGACTGTGCTGCGCACTCCTCACCACGCGTTTACGGGGAGTGCCGCCCTTCCTCCCAGCGGCTGCAACCAGGCTGAGTGGCCGCAAAGGCTGAGTGTGAACCCGCAGCCCCTGCCGCTGGACCACAGATGTTTATCCCCAGAGGGAGGACGGGCTGTGATCCAGTTCAAACTGCCCCATCGCGAAGGAGAACAGCGGGGATGCCGGAGAGCAGAGGACTAGGAATTCCTTTTAGGATTTTGAGAAAGTGCTGAGAGCAACGAAACCAATCTTCTGCGCTTTGGGGTTTGCAAGCGGCCCCGAAAGCTATGCCATTATTTTAAGTAAATGAAAGAGAAGCCTGTGTTCCAGGGCTGTTGATAAACGGGGTGGTGTTGTTCTGACATCCTCAGTGGCAGGCACCCTGGCTTTTTGAGAACTCCTGGCTCTGTCGGCTCTCAGATTTCATAAAACTCATGTGGTTGTGGCGGGCAGTCTGTCGTAGCTGGTCTGTGTAATGTGGTCCATGCCTGCCAGGCGAGCTTGAACTCTTCTTCCCCTGTGATCCGCTCTGGCAAAATAAACCAGCCAGGTCTGGGATGGCACCTGCCCCGCACTGACCCTCAGGTCTGCCGTGGGCTGAGCACAGGGTAAGCAGGTGGATCCGCGCTCTCTCTGCCCCTCACTCCGTCTCCCCACTCCATCGCATTTCCTATTGAAGAGGAGGATGAAACACTCAGTATTTCACGTCTCGCCGAGTTATCCCACACTCTTCATAGACACCACACGGAACGCCTGCACCACATCTCAGCGTCTGTGCGTTCGCATTCATTTACCATGGTTTCTGTTTTGGCTGATTTTGTGTGTGCAGAGTGTTCGGGGGTGGAGTTCACCTGGGACAGGGTAGATATTTCTGGGGCTCCAGACGCACAGTCCTACCTCGTTCCAGGAAAGTCTGTTGGTGAAGGCCCCGCCTGGTGCTTGGTGCAGGGCTTGGGGCGAGGCAGAGCGGACGGGCTGGGAGGATTTGGGGGCTGTGGTTTAGGTGCAGGAGAAGGTGAGGGTGGGAAGCCCGCGTTGCCAAGAGGGAGGAATAGGGACTTAGGGATGCAATATTGAGATATTGGCTATTGTTTTCAGTCCATGCCCAAATTTAAAAAAAAATAGTCAAATTCAGATGCGGTTTGCCTGATTTAAGGGACAGGGGAAGACGGGAGGCAGCTGGGTCAGTCCTGGATTTTGGTTCTGAGTCCACGCTTGTGTCTCTGGCTGCCAGACATGCCTCTGCTTCACACAGGACTGCTCATAAATTTAACAAGCTCCTTTCTGATTCAGAACTACCCCTTTGGTCTGGAGAACACCCGGATCCAAGGTGCCCCCATTAAGACTGACTTTACAGGGACCCCAGGGCCTCGGCAAGGCTCTGTCCCCGGAAGCCGCCCGCAGAATCACACACCTGGTTCCTGCCTCAGTGCCCAGAGCTCCTGGACACCTGCTGCCAGCTCCACAGGCTTCTTGGCACAACAAGGGGTCGTCACTCTCGAAAGCGACGCTCCCGCCCCTTGTTGCTGTCCTCAGCAGAGAGCAGAGCACGGGAACCCCCAGTCACCTCTGTCTATTTTCTATTTTTCGCGGTGGCCGGGACGTGCGTGTCAAAGTCGAGCCCTCCCCAGCCTGGCCTCCGATGAGTCAAGCCGTCACCACCTGTTGGTTCGTCTCTTTTGTCACTGGGCTGCTTGCCCCGTCCTTGGGTGTTCGTTAAACTGATGTGTGCCTGTGGCTAAGGTCAAAAGTTTTTAGCGTGAAGGCGGCCAGATGGAGGCTGCTTAGTTACAGCAGTCCAGGGGAAACACGGCCAGGCACAGCTTTAGGCCTGTTTTCCTTTAGACCGATAGTGGGTTCTTGGATTTCTGATGGAGACCCGTCTTCAACTTGTTTCAGCTTCTTCTGATCTGAGGTCTGGAATCCCCCATGAATAAAACACCCTGCCGGGAGCTGCCCGCCTCAGCCGGCTTGGCTTCTGTTGTCTGCCTTTGCCGGCTGGACGGGGCTGGACGGGGCAGAGGAGAAGGCCCACTCGGGATTTCTCGGAGTCTCACTCCTGGGTCTTCAGGGCCTTAACAACTCCTCCCCTTAATTAGTAGGCGTTAAAGACAGCATGAGAAAGGCAGAGGCCAACACGGTACCTCCCACTCCTCACAGTGGTGGGGTCCACTCCACCCCCACTCACAGGAGTGGGGCCTACTCCACCCCCACTCACAGCGGAGGGGCCCACTCCACCCCCACTCACAGGAGAGGGGCCCACTCCACCCCCACTCACAGGAGACAGGTCCACTCCACCCCCACTCACAGCGGAGGGGCCCACTCCACCCCCACTCACAGCGGAGGGGCCCACTCCACCCCCACTCACAGTGGAGGGGCCCACTCCACCCCCACTCACAGCAGAGGGTCCACTCCACCCCCACTCACAGGAGAAGGGTCCATGCTTCTGGAATTTCTTTCCCTGAGTTGGGAGGTCTGTGGCTGCCCTGCCTGGATCTTCCCAGCCCCTGAGGGTGGCAGGAGAATCACTGGGCGTCCGGTCTGGGCTGAGTGCGGTGGAGAAACCTGGCCTCACTGTCTGATGCTGACCAACTGAATTAACCACCAAGTTTCTCAAACCTTTCAGGTGGACAAAAAATCCAATTAAAATCTTCCTTACTGAATATTTTCTTTTGGATACATCTCGTTTCACAGAAAGATGAAAGGGTGATTTTAGGACTTCCGCTTCCATCCAAGGTGGAGTAAAAGGAACCAATTTGCCCTCACCCCAGAACCAAAACCAATTACGACACAAGAAAAAAATAAGCCACGGTTTTTAATGTATTGGATACGAAGTAATGAAGGACAGTGATCCCTGGGAGGCAGGAAACAGACAGGGTGAGACCTGCTGATGCCACAGCTCAGGAAAGAGTTTCCAGGCCGTGGTGCAGGGCGGGGAGCCGAGGCAGAGCCCGGGGCTTCCTGAGTTAAGGGGATGGAACTGGGATCCCAAGGGCCCAAAGCTGGTGGAGTCCATGGGAGAAGCACCCTACAGGTGGGAGGGGCACGGAGGCCTGGGGAGAGGGCCTCGTCTTCCGCTGAATGTGCATCAGCACAAGCGTGTGAGGCAGCTGCCCGGGAGGAAAGCCTCTCAGAAAGGATTACAGCTCCCCCGTGACTGGACCTGGTCCCACTCCCACTGGCCAGTCTTATTAAGGAAGATTTAAATGTATGCTGATCATGAGAAACTGACTTTAAAAATAAAGGCACAGGTAGGTTATAATAAAGATATAGACAAAGATATGTCATGCTAACACTACTCAAACAAAACCTGGACTTACTTCATTAATGTCAGATACAGCAGAGACCTGATGGACCTTCGTTAAACTGTCCACCCGACAGCAGCAGAATGCAGGTGACTTCCAAGTAGACCTGGAACATTCACAGAGACACAGCTGTGTTAGTCAGGGGCCTCCAGGGAAGCAGAGCCAGGAGGAGATGCTTCTCAGAGATCTCAGAGAGAGGAGAGACAGAGAGAGAGGAGAGAGAGAGAGGAGAGGGAGAGAGAGAAGAGAGAGAGAGAGGACAGAGAGGAAGGAGGGAGGGAGGGAGAGAGAGAGAGAATTATTATGAGGACTGGGTGGATGCAATTATGGAGGCAGAAAAGTCCCAGCATCTGCTGTTTGCAAACTGCAGATCCAAGAAAGCCAGTGGTGTAGCTCAGCTTACATTTTGAATCTCTGACAACCAGGAGAACTGATGGTGTAAATCCCAGCCTGAAGGCAGGATAAGATGAGATGAGATGAGAATCCCAGCTCAACAGTGAGGCAGAAATAAGGAAGCCCCTTCCTTTTTCCTCTCTGTTCTTCTGTTCAGGCTCTCGGCGGGTGGGGTCATGCTGCCCACACTGGGGAGGCCCATCTGCTTTGCTGGGTCCCCAGATTCAAATGCTGATCCCATCTGGTAACCGACTCACAGACACACCTAGAGATGATGTCCAATCTGGGCATCCAATGGCTCAGTCAAGTTGACACATAAAAGAACAAGACCCTATCCTGAGCCTTAAAACAAATATAAATTTAAAAAAATCAAATCACACAAAGTATATGCTCTGACCACAATGGAATTAAATTAAGAGTTAATATCAGAAAGTTATTAGGAAAATCCCCAGATATTTAAAGACTAAATAATAGATTCATAAATAACTTATGGGCCAAAGGAGAAATCATAAGCAAGATAAGAAAATACTTTGAACTAAAGATGAAAACCAGGATATCAAAATCTGTGGAATGCTGTGAAATCAGTACTTATGGGGGCATTTAAAGCACTAAACATCCTTATTAGGGAAAAAGAAAAGTCTCAGAGCAGTGACCTTGGCTGCTACCTTAAGAGAGAGAAGAACAAACCAAATCTAAAGTAAGCAGAAGAAAGGAGATAATGAAGATCAGAGAGGAATGGAAAGCAGTAATACATTGTAGAACAATGAATGAAGCCAAAAGCTGGTTCTTTGAGAACATCAATAAAATTGATAAACCTCTAGCCAGACGAAATAGGTGAAAAAGAGATAAGACACAAATGATCAATGTTGGAAAGATAATGTCCAAGAGAAGTGACACCACTACAGACTCTACAGTCTTAAAAGGACAATAAAGAGATATGATGAACAAATTAAACTCTACAATTTAGATGAAATGGACAAAATTCTTGTACAAACTACTGAAACTACTCAAAAAATTTAAATAAAAAATTAAATAATATTATATCTATTATTGAAATTGAATTTGCACTTAAACATCATCCCACAAAAAAAAAAACTCCAGGCCCAGATGGCTTCATTAGGAAATTCGATCTAGCATTTAAGTGAGAAATAATACCAACTCTAACAAACTCTGCTAGGAAATTGAAGAGGAGGGAATACTTCCCAACTCACTTCGTGAGGCTGTCATTACTCTGATATTAAATCCAGCTAATGGTATTACAAGAAAATAAAAGTACAGACCAATAGTCTTTAAGAGCAGAGATGCAAACATTATTAACAAAATTTTAGCAAATCGAATATAGAAACACATATAAACAACGAGGTATCGTGACCAAGTGAGGTTTCTCTTCAGACGTGTCATTCACATTAGCATTGAAAATATGACACACTTGTGGATAAAAACTGGAAAACACCACTGAAAGAAATCAAAGAAAATATAAGTAAATTGGGAGACACATTGTGCTAATGGGTTGGAAGATTCACTTTTTTTTTTTTTTTGGAGATGGTTACATTTCCCAGGCTGGCGTACAGTGGTGTGATCATGTTTCATGCAGCCTCGAACTCCTGGGGTCAAGAGATCCTCCCACCTCAGCCTCCCAAGCAGCTGTGACTATAGGAACACACCGCCATGCCCAGCTATTTCTTTTTTGTAAGACTCACTGTTTTTAAGATGATTGTAAGATAATTTAAAAATTCTATAGATTTGGCCGGGCACAGTGGCTCAAGCCTGTAATCCCAGCACTCTGGGAGGCCGAGACGGGCGGATCACAAGGTCAGGAGATCAAGACCATCCTGGCTAATACGGTGAAACCCCGTCTCTACTAAAAAAATACAAAAAACTAGCCGGGCGAGGTGGTGGGCGCCTGTAGTCCCAGCTACTCAGGAGGCTGAGGCAGGAGAATGGCGTAAACCCGGGAGGCGGAGCTTGCAGTGAGCTGAGATCCGGCCACTGCACTCCAACCCGGGCGACAGAGCGAGACTCCATCTCAAAAAAAAAAAAAAAAAAAAAAAAAAATTCTGTAGAAATGTTGTTTGTTCTGAGGTTCATCTTAAAATGCAAAGGTCATATTATGCCCAAAACAACTTTGAGAAAGATCAACGTTGGAGGACACTACCGGGCTTGAAGTTTATTATAAGGCTACATCGGTGGGCTTGCCGAACACGTTCGGGGCCTCACACCTGGATTCTGATGCAGCGGTTGCAGGCAGGCTCTGGGAATTTGCCATTCTAATAAACTGTCTGGAGCTGTGGATGCTGCTGGTCCATGGACCCCATCCTGAGCCACACCTCTGACTTACGGTGACCACACCGGGTACTTGTCTTCCAAGCCAGGACTCCTGAAAGTGAAGGACAAGCTGGACAGGTGGTCTTCTCACCTCTTCGATCTTGGGTCTTCAAAATCTCCCAGTTCCATATCTGTACCGAGTGCAGATGACCATCAAAAAGCTAAAACCTGAGTCTCATACAAATATGGGAGGAACGTGTGTCTAGGATTTATTTAGCTCATTAATGAGGGAGCCAGTGGGGTAGTAGGGCCAATTTGAAGAAGATTTAGAGAGACAGGTTTACACCGTCCCCCGACAGGTAAAACTGATAGAACTGTGTGGAGTTAGAGACTGGACTGGCTACTGCCCTCCAGGACACCACGTCACAGCCCTGGACCTTCCTTTTCCACTGGACAGCAGTTGTTTGCATTTCTTCTGTACAAGCATCTGCTCTCTGGTGACGGTGGGTGAGAGGCCGTCCAGTGTCCCCTGGCTCTGGCCTTGCCCTGCAGCCACCGCCCCTTTCAGCAGGAGCCTTGTCTGGGGAGTTCTGGGCTGTTGCTCTCTCTGCCGGTGTTTTCTGTCCAGCTGTGACCTGCTCCCCAAACTCAGAACCTTCCCTGGGCTGAGGAGTACGCTGGAGACAGCAGGAAAGAGACTCCGGGGAGCAGATGTGAATGGCAGGGCCCCGTTTCTTCCCTCCCTCCCTTCCCTTTCTTTTTTCCTTTTTCTCTTTTTGAGACGGAGTCTCGCTCTGTCGCCCAGACTGGAGTGCGGCCGCGCGATCTCAGTTCACGGCAAGCTCTGCCTCCCGGGTTCGCGCCATTCTCCTGCCTCAGCCACCCGAGTAGCTGGGACTACAGGCGCCGCCACCTCGCCCGGCTAATTTTTTGTATTTTTAATAGAGATGGGGTTTCACCGTGTTAGCCAGGATGGTCTTGATCTCATGATCCGCCCGCCTTGGCCTCCCAAAGTGCTGGGATTACAGGCGTGAGCCACTGTGCCTGGCTTTTTATTTTTATTTTTAATTTTTTTTATGGAGCCTCACTCCGTGGCCCAGGCTAGAGTGCATGATCTTGGCTCACTGCAACCTCCGCCTCCTGGGTCCAAGCGATTCTCCTGCCTCAGCCTCCTGAGTAGGTGGGACTGTAGGCACTGGCTACCACATCTGGCTAATTTTTGTATTTTTAGTAGAGACAGGATTTCACCGTGTTGGCCAGGCTGGTCTTGAACTCCTGATCTCAGGTGATCCACCTGCCTCGGCCTCCCAAAGTGCTGGCCAAAGTGCTGGGATTACAGGAGCGAGCCACTGTCTGCGACCTTCTTTCTGTTTCTCTCTCGCTCTCTCCCCCCGTTTCTAACTTAAAAAGTAGCACTGACACCCTGAACTCAAGGTGCCAGCAGGATGGAGGGTGGCCAAGGAGAACTGGGGTCCCCGAGGCACAGTCCTGCGTGTTTTCTGGGAAGTCGATTTTGCTTTTCTAGAAACCAAACAGAAAAAACACCACCACAGTTCTCCAGAACCTTCTTCCGGGGCCGACTTCCTAACTTCTTGGGCTTCTCCAGAAAAAAATATTTTTACTGATGTAATTTCCCAGATTAAATTTTTTTCCTCCCATTACCTCAGGAGACTTTCCAGCAGATGAGTTAAATGAAAAATCACCCTTGGGAAAGAAAAAAAAAATCCTTGAGAATAGAGAGAATGGTCCAGGCCTTGCCGCACCCACACTCTGAGTGTGGAGTCAGACAAAGGGGTTTGAATCCACTTTGCATCTGGAGGGTCTGGGAGACCCAGGGAAACCCTGCAGCCCCCGGTCAGCTCCACATCTGCAGGACGGACCGGACAGCAGTGAAGTCTCATAGCCTCGGGGACGGAATGAGACTGTGTGGGCAGGGGGCACACGTGGGGGATGGGGAGACATCACACCCATAGAGACCTCTGTGCCCCTCCCCATGACCATGACCCCCCGAAATGGCATAATGGTCTGACTTCACCGATGAGAAAAGTGGAAAGTCACTGGTTCAGTGCGTGAAAGTCAAAGACACGGCCACGGATCAGAGCCATGATCTGAGAATAGGGAGCGGGGCCTGTGGGTCACACCAGGACGCCTGCACCGTCATGTGACTGCTCCTCTCTCGCGGCTCCAATCCCAGGCCCAGGCCACCACGCTCAGGTGGGCACTGGCCTGTGGTTGGTGAGGTGGAGCAGATACCACTGGCCCCTGGGATTCTCGGGGACCGGAGAAGGCAGAGAAGGCAGAGAAGGCTGGACCGATCGCGGTTGATGAGGTTTAGAAAATGCCTGTAGTCCTGAGGCTGAGCTGGAAGTCTCGGTACCAATGCAGGAAGGAAACAGTGGCCGGCCCGGCAGCTGAGCCCAGGCACCTTCTGTGAATTTGTTTCTCCCTGGGAGGAAGCAAGGCTTCCTGCCGACATGGCTGCTTCTAGCTCGGGGCCAGGGAAGGGACAAGGGGACCCTCCTAACACCTTTTGGGAGGCATAGAGAACTCAGAGCAGGTGCCCACAACAGAAGCCCCTTGATGCCTCGACCCTGTGCCTCCAGGTGCTGACAGCAGAAGCCCCTTGTCCCCCCTGGAGGGAGCCTCACTCATCGGCCGCTCAGTAGTGGGTGAGGGACAGTGTTTCCTTCTGGAAGTGGCCTAGTGAGTGCAGAGGGGACAGGCCCGGAACGGCAGTGCTCTGGAGCCCCCGTGGGAGTGGTCCTGGTGGAGATCCACCGCCGTGAGTACCCCAGAGAGGCCTCGGGCACCAGGTGCCCTGGTTGCCTGCACAGCCCCCCTTGAAAAGTCTCCCTGACACTAAGTTGACCCATGACCTGATAAAGCCCCCATCTCGAACCCCCAGTGCAGACCACTCCGGCTCTCACAAAGGCTCAGACAGCAGCTAGGCTGAGTGGGGAGTGGGCAGGTGGCGCCCGGCTGGTGGTGCCCCTCCCCTCCAGCCCCCTGACCCCTGGACTTTAGTGCACAGTTGCAGGGACCTGCCTGGGAATTAGTACCCTGGGAGGGGTGTGGGCACGTTGCCTCTTATCCTCCTGGACCCTTCTCCTTCCTGGAAACCTTGGCCTGGGGCGGGGTTTGGGGGTGGTGGTTTATTGGGCTTTCCAGAGCTACCAGGACCCAGCCTTTATGGAGTTGACTTTCTCAGAGCCTTGTGAGGTGAGAGGTTCCGCACAGGGAGCAGAGCGCCCGACCTGGGAGACCGCCGTCCTTCCTAGTCCCATGTGCAGGACGGTGCTCTGCGGCTCTAGGTGGAATGCACTGGGCTGGTCCTGCCCGCTCTCTCAGCCCCGAGACCCAGGAAGGCCCTGGCCGTGCGCGCCTCACATCAGCCTGGCACTTTTCGTCTGGCATGGAGAGTTCCAGCCTTTAGGGTTGTCCAGGGCCGCAGAGGTGGCCGGTGCAGAGTGTCCTGTTCCAGCACATCTCAGCCTTCCTGGGACAGGGGTCGCGGCTAAACTTGCGCTTTCCAGCCAGGCAGCCTCCCCGTTGGCCCGTCCCTCCAGAAGGCCATGCCTTGGCTGGAACCCGCAGCTTTATTTAGCAAGGTCCTGGGTCCAGGCTGCCCTGTGACTCACAGGTAGCCGCCATGCCCATAGGGGAACGGGATGGCCCGGGATGCAGGCCCAGGAGTGGCTGCTACACGGGAGGAGCTTCAGGATGACAAAGCCCAGTGCCTTGGCCTCCGGCAGGTGGACAGAACTGACCACAGTAAGGGTTTCGGAAGCAGACGTCAGACTCAGCTGGTCCTCCTCCACCCCGAGGAGCACAGGCCACTCTTCCTCTGAGCTTTGCCCAGCTCATGCCCAGCCCCCTGTAATCCTCCCTGGTCAGGGACGCCTGCTCCCTTGTTGGGAGAGCTTCACAGTCTCTGAGTGGCCAACACTTGGCCTCAGTGTCTGCCCCAGAGCAGGAGGATGTGGAACGGGGTGTGGCCAGGCATCTGAGCAGAGCTTTAATTAGCTGATGTCAGCTGAACTCCAGTGCCTGGTTTAACGGCAGAAGCAAATCTTTCGGTTGAAGTTCTTTCAAAGGGAGAGAGAGAAATTCATTCTGAAGCTGCTCTGCAGACCACACACACCAAGGGAACATTCTAGAGAGAAAACAACTCATTAAAACATTCCCAAAGCGAGTTTTGAAACTGAAGACATGTATCTTTAAAAAAATGTATTCATTTTACTTTTGTGTTTATGCTGACAAATGTTACACACAAGCAGAGAGAGTGAGATGAAGACAGTCATAAAATGCTGTTTATTTTAGGCATTTAAATTCCTTTCTGCTCAAAGGAACAGCGTGAACGGAATGCAGGGCAGATGCCAATTGAGCTGGATTCCTTTTCTCACCGATGCTCTTTTGGTCAGTGAGATTCTGTGAGTGCGTCTCCGAGGACAGGCTGAGGGCACAGCTCTCCTGGCTCCTCTGTTCGGTGACATCCACAGTGAACACGCCCCAAGTCCCAGCCTGGGAGCCACAGAATCTTGATCTTTTCCACTTCTGGGAAATAAACTTGTTTTCTCCAGTTCAGCTGAGTTGAACCTCTACAATGTCTTGCTTTACAGGTTTTGATGCTGAAAATACATGTGTATTTTTTGAGATGGAGTCTTGCTCTATGGCCAGGCTGGAGTGCGACGGCGCCATCTTGACTCATTGCAACCTCTTCCTCCTGGGTTCAAGCAATTTTCCTGCCTCAGCTTCCCGAGTAGCTGGTACCACAGGCGCCTGCCACCACGCCCAGCTAAGTTTTGTAGTTTTAGTAGAGACGGGGTTTTGCCATGTTGGCCAGGATGGTCTCGATCTCTTGACCTCATGATCTCCCCACCTTGGCCTCCCAAAGTGCTGGGATTATAGGCATGAGCCACTGTGCCCGGATGAAAATATCTTTTACTTATTAGAAAGAGATTCAACAAGAGGCTCTTCAGACCTCAGTCAGAACCGGGTCTGTCCAAACGTCAAGGAGCCCGAGTGTGCAGAACCTGGGACACCTGCCTCTCTCTCCCGTAAGGATTAGAACAGCGGCAAACGCAGAGCTGGCTGAAGCTTCCGTTAGGGCGGGTGCCTGCTGGCTCTGCCCTCTGCATCCCGGTCTGCAGCACAGGAAGGCTGCCCTGGGCCCATGAAGCCCCTCTGGTTCCTGCTTCAGACTGTGAAGTTGGCAGCAGGATAGGGTGAGGGGGGGTGCCAGGGTGGTCTGGGTGCCCCGGTTTCCCCCAAAACCAGTGTCCTCAGGTTTTCAGCCCCATGCAGGAGGTGCTGGCTTCAGGCATAAACAGGAGTGAGGCTACAGGTCATCCTGTGGGCAGGCAGCTGGCCTCCACCTTGGCTCCAGATTTGCGGTGTCTGAGAAACTTGTGCCAGTGTGGAGTGGCCCGAGCTTTGCTCTAGGGTCTCATGGTGGGAGATGGATTTGGGCAGGAAGGTCCGGCCTATACCAGGCTCCTTCTTCGGAGCTGGGGCCCAAGACTACAGGGCAGGAGAGGGTGGTTGGGGGAAAAAAATCTTTGCCCAGAGCTCCTCACCAGGATTGACTGTCCAAAAACCTCAAGGGACCGCAAGATGTTGGTGTTACCAGGTGAGCAAAAGGGTGAGGTCTATGAGCTGCAGACAGACCCCTACTCTGTGTTTTTTGCACAAATCAAACCCTTAGATTCAGTATGGTGATTTGGTAACACCAACTGCACCTTCACCAGCTGTAGGACCCAGCCAGTGGTGTAATTTTGACTAATGAGCTGCGAGGCGGTCTTCTTTTGGGCTTTGGACAGGATTTTGTTATTCTTAAAAGACCATGGACAAACAATAAACAGTTGGAAAATGAAATTAAACAAATTCTACTTACAATGTCAGCAAGAACCATGATATATATATAATATAAATATATATAATATATAAAATATAAAAAATATAAAATATATATTATATATATATTTAACATGGTGTAAGACCTGTACACTGCAAGCCACACTGCATTGTAGAGATAAATTAGAGATAACATCAATACCTGGAGACAGATGGGGATGCTCAGTATGCATGAGTCATCAGTTCTCTCCAAATGGAACCATAGATTTAATGCAATCCAAGCTGAAATCCAGCAGGCTTTTTCTGTAGAAACTGGAGAGTTGGTTTCATGACTTACTATAAAACAACAGTAATGACACCATGGTGCTGCTGTAAGGATAAACACATTGATCAAAGCAACAGCAGAGTCCAAAAATAGACCCACATGTGTGGGATCAATAAGTTTTTGTTAAAGGTGCCAAGATGCCTCAGCAGAGTGAAGAAAAGTTGCTGGAATAACCATGAGTGTCCACATGGGGGAAAAAAAGAACCGTGATCCCTACCTCACACTACACATAAACTTAACCCCCAAAATACTAAAACTGCAAAAATTCTAGAAGAAAATGTCAAAGAAAATCTGTGTAACTCTCAGGCAGGTCAGGGGAGGCTGACTTTTTCTGAAATGGGCAGAGAGTGAATATCCTGGATTTTGTGGGTGGCAGGTCTGCGGCAATGACTGAACTCAATTGCTGTGGCTTGAAGGTGGTCCATGCAATGAGTATGTGAGTATGGCTCTGTGCCAATAAAACCTTATTGACAAACACTGGTATCTGGGCCATGGCCATAGTTTTCCAGCCCCTGAAGTAGGCAAAGATTACTTAGACAGGACACAAAAGGCATTCATGAAAAACAATGAGATAAACTTGACATTAAAATCAACAAATTTTGCTCTTTGAAATGCTTGTTTCAAAATGAAAAGACAAATCAGGTACCCGCACACCCTGCCTTGCAGCTGGGGGCTGTTTCCGGACCTCCCCAGGCTCAGCAGGTGTGCAGGTTGGTCGTGTGTCCACTGGAGGCCACTTTGCCACGGGGCCCTCAGGGAAGGCCTCCAGCCACCTCTGCTCACCAGGATAGGCTCTGGAGGCGACAGCCGTGTGATGGCCATGACAGGCCTGGCTGGTGGGCAGGGGCCGGGGCTCCATAGCCCCACGGCTTGTCCCTTCCCCTGCCTGTGACCTCTAACTCCTCCCGCCTCTCCCGCAGCCCTTGGAGGGGAGGATGCAGGTGGGGACGGAGTGGCTGCTGTGACTCTGTCTGCCCTGTGTGTGCACGATGGGACAGGAGATGAAAACTCACTTGCACCTGCTGTGACAATAGGTGGCAGACAGTAGGGAGACCTGGAGTCTTCGGCAAAGACCTTGTTTTCCTCGGTGTTTCCTCTCCTCACCAGTTCACAGCCCCCGAGTGCCCTGGAAGCCACAATGGAGATGCCTTTTATATACTCACCTGCCACACTTGGAAGCTGAGTTCTCCTTTCCACATGTCAGAGCAGTAGAAGAGGGTAGGAATGATTCCCTTGGGAGATTAGAATCCTGGACTCAGGATTAAAGGTGAAACTGAATTTGCACGCACACATTTTGTATGGTATGTGCAATGTGTAATATTATATACGCATATGTGGGTATATGTGATGACAGATGATTCAGCTCCCCCTGAGACATGGCCAAGGCCTGGAGCTCTCTCTCATGTTCTTAGGGAGCCCAGGGTACCTGGGGGTCGTGCAGGCCGTGTAGACATCGGCCAGCTCTACCTGGGGTCCATGAACTCACACTCCCGGAGATCTTAGGATGTGTTGGAATAGCTCTTCTCTGGCTGGCCTTGTGGTGGTCATCCTGACATGGAAACCCTGCCCTGAACGTCCCGGGGACTCTGCATGGTGGCAGTTCACATCAGCCACGTGCTCATCCCCACCCACCAACCCCCATGCAGCCCTCAGCCTCCCACCTTGTCTGTCTCACAGTAGTGAGCCGTACAGTATTGTCACCAGCAGGGGAACATGGAACCAAGGCCAGCAAGCTCCCGTTTACACCATGAGCATTAAGCTAATGGTGTTGCCTGTGTTTCAGGGCTACACTGATTTTTTAAAAATGTTTTTATAGAGACACAGTTTTGCTGTGTTGTCCAGGCTGGTTACGAACTCCTGGGCTCAAGCAGTTGTCCGGCCTCAGCCTCTGAAGGCACTGGGATGACAGCTGTGAGCCCCTGTGCGGACCTACACTAAATTTTCAAAAGCAAAAAACCAGAACCAAAACCAAATCAGAACTCAATACATGTGTCATCTGCTTGAGGTATCCACACTGCTGGAGGTGTCTGTACTTCTAAATAATCCACTGGGTCCAAGAACAAACCACAAAGAAAGGTAGAAAACAGTGATGGGAATAAAAATGAAAACACAACACAAAAATATACGAGATGAAGATAGCTGTGCTTAGAGGGAACTTTCTGGCATTACATTGCAAAAGGAGAATGATCAAAATCAATGATGCAGTTCTGACCTTAGGAAGCTGAGAAGTAGGGTGGATTTATCTAGGATTGAGTAGAAGGGAGGAAATAAAGTTAACTCACTGGTTAGATTTAGAAAACGGGAAAACAGTAAAACCAGAAAATAGGCAAACAATAAGAAAAGTAATGAACCCAAATGTAGGTTGTCTGAAAAAAGCCAATACAATTTGATAAACCTATAGTAGGTAAGACGAAAACAGAGGAGACATTACTGATACTGTGAATGACAGAGGGATGTCACTTCAAATCCTAGAGGCAGTTAAAAGGGTCATAGGGAGCAATTTTACCACAATCATTCAACAGAATCTTTGTAAGTCTTTAACATCTTTGGAAGACACAAATTATTAAAACTGACTCAAGAAAAAATAGAACATCTTGATAGCCTTATAATTCTTTTTTTTTTTTTTTTTTTTGAGACAGAGTCTTGCTCTGTCACCCAGGCTGGAGTGCTGTGGCCGGATCTCAGCTCACTGCAAGCTCCGCCTCCTGGGTTCCCGCCATTCTCCTGCCTCAGCCTCCCGAGTAGCTGGGACTACAGGCGCCCGCCACCTCGCCCGGCTAGTTTTTTGTATTTTTTAGTAGAGACGGGGTTTCACCGTGTTAGCCAGGATGGTCTCGATCTCCTGACCTCGTGATCCGCCCATCTCGGCCTCCCAAAGTGCTGGGATTACAGGCTTGAGCCACCGCGCCCGGCCAGCCTTATAATTCTTAAAGGAATTGAATTTGTAACTTAAAAACTTCCCAAGAAGAAGTCCAGGCCCAGATGGCAGCACTGCTGAATTCTGTCAACTATGATGGAAGAAATTATATCAATCTCACCTGAACTCCTTCAGAAAACAGAGTGCATGGAACACTTCCCAACCCATTTTATGAGTCCTGTGTTGTCCTTGTTGGGACTCAGAAAATGATACGTCAAAATAAGGAGCCAAAGGAGAAGCCCCAAGGTCTCTCTGTGCCCCAAAATCTCTTGAACCCTTGCCTCTTTCAAGCACAGGAGAAGGCCACTCTTCCAAGGCTCTCGTCTACCAAGAAACGAGGCCCCCCAAAGAGAAATAAAATTGCTTTCCATTCTTTCCCTGAAATTCCATGAACCACAGAAGAGAAAAATTCACATCACAGAGGAGGACTCTGAACATCAGACACCACACCTAGAGCCCAGGTGAACTTCCTAGAGCCCACATAAATTTCCTGGAGACCAGAGACCAGGTGAACTTCCTTGAGACCAGGTGAACTACCTAGAGCCTGGGTGAACTATCTGGAGCACGGGTGAACTTCCTAGAGCCCACGTGAACTTCCTGGAGCCCAGGTGAACTTCCTGGTGCCCATGTGAACTTCCTGGAGCCTGGGTGAACTTCCTGGAGCCCACGTGAACTTCCTGGAGCCTGGATGAACTTCCTAGGGCCCAAGTGAACTTCCTAGAGCCCAGGCAAACTTTCTAGAGCCCAGGCGAACTTCCTAGAACCCAGGCGAACTTCTTACAGCCCGAGTGAACTTCCTGGAACCCGAATGAGTTTCCTGGAGCACGTGTGAACCTCCTAGAGCCCTCATGAACTTCTTAGAGCCTGGGCAAACTTCCTAAAGCCCAGATGAACCTCCTGTAAACTGAGTGAACTTTCTAGAGCCAAGGTGAACTTCCTAGAACCTGTGCGAATGTCCCATAGCCTGGGTGAACTTCCTGCACCCAAGGTGAACTTCCTGGAGCTGAGGTGAACTTCCTGGAGCTGAGGTGAACTTTCTAGAGCCCAGGTGAACTTTCAAGGTGAACTTTCTAGAGCCCATATGAACTTCCTGGAGCCCAGGTGAATTTCCTGGAGACCAGGTGAACTACCTAGAGCCTGGGTGAACTACCTGGATCACGGGTGAACTTCCTAGAGCCCACGTGAACTTCCTGGTGCCCACGTGAACTTCCTGGAGCCCACGTGAACTTCCTGGCACCCACGTGAACTTCCTGGAGGCTGGGTGAACTTCCTAGAGCCCAGGCAAACTTTCCAGAGCCCAGGCGAACTTCCTAGAACCCAGGCGAACTTCTTACAGCCCGAGTGAACTTCCTGGAACCCGAATGAGCTTCCTGGAGCACATGTGAACCTCCTAGAGCCCTCATGAACTTCCTAGAGCCTGGGCGAACTTCCTAAAGCCCAGATGAACTTCCTGTAACCTGAGTGAACTTCCTGGAGCCTAGGTGGAATTCCTAGAGCCAGGTGAACTTCCTGTAACCTGAGAGAACTTTCTAGAGCAAAGGTGAACTTCCTGGAGCCCAGGTGAACTTCCTAGGGCCCAGGTGAACTTCCTGGAGCCCAGATGAATTTCCTGGAACCTAGAGGAACTTCCTGGAGTGTGGGTAAACTTCCTAGAGTCCATGTGAACTTCCTAGAGCCTGTGCAAATGTACCAGAGCCTGGATGAACTTCCCGCACCCAAAGTGAACTTCCTGGAGCCCAGCTGAACTTTCTAGAGCCCAGGTGAACTTCCAAGGTGAACTTTCTAGAGCCCATATGAACTTTCTGGAGCCCAGGTGAACTTCCTAGAGCCCATGTGAACTTCCTGAAGCCCAGGTGAACCTCTGGAGCCCGGGTGAACTTCCTGGAGCCCAGGTGAACTTCCTGGCACCTGAGTGAACTGCCAACATTGTCCCAAGCCATTGTTTGTTCTTAGGTTTCACTCAATTACCAGAGAATCTTTCACAATGCTGTCTCCGGGGTCCATTCACTCCCTTCTGAAAATCATTTCCTCTCACACCCCCATCTCCCATCCCCTGTGAAGAAGGGTATGGACCTCACTGGGTTATTGGGTAATTATATTACCCAATATATGATTCATGTGATTCTCCCATGCTGTTCATGTTAAAATAAATGTCTATGCTTTTCCTCCTATTAATCCACCTTTTGTCAGTGTATTATCTGTGAACCTTTAGAGGGTGAAGGTGGAAGTTTTCCCTCTTTGCTCTGGCATACTGGTGCAAAAACTAAAGCCATTGCAGAGAAAAAACCAAAGACCAGGGAGTCTATGAACATAAACGTGAAGTCCATAGTAAAACATTAGCACCTCCAATCCCACAGAGGGCAGTCCACCCCGACCTAATGTGGATCATCTCAGGAATGCAGGGTTGGTTTCACATCTGAAACTCAATCCATGTAATTCACAGTATTAAAAATAATGAGGGAAAGCATCCCAACAAGACAGAGTATGGTTACTTCAATAGATACAATACAAGCATTTGATACAGTCCAATAGCCACTCGTGAAATAAGAGGAAACAAAGCACACAGCAAACAGAAAAAGAAGGAACATTCCTCAGCTTGGTAAAGGGTGTTCATGGAAAAACCTGCAGCTTTCATCATCCACAGCCTCCACCTCTAGATGTGCTTCCCCATGCCTAGGACAAGGCCAGGACCTCTGAGTTGAGTTACATTAGACTTAGGTTGCCCTGGAGAGCCCCATGGGCAGCAAGGCAAGAAAATAACTCAGGCATCCACGTTGGAAAAGAAGAGGAACCACTTTCTTCTGTAGGTGCCATGATCAAGTTTACGGAAATTTTAAGTTTCAAGTTTAAGGGAAATTTTAAAGTTATTAGAACATTAGTTCTGATATTAAATTACTAATTATTGAATTGGCTTCAAGACTGCAAAGCAGAAGGTCAATATTCAAAACCCAAATTTTTCTGAACAAATTTTTCTACACCAGCACTGAACAGCTTATAATAGCTTCAAGCAACATAAAATGTGTAGGGAAAGCATTGAATAAATACGTGCAAGACCTATGCGCTGAAAGCTACAAAACACTGCTTGGATAATTCAAAGGAGATGTGAAGACGTGGTGAGACAGGAGACTCAGGGGTCAGAAGGCTCTGTATTGTGAAGCTGTCATTTCTCCTTGGTTATCTGTAGGTTCAAAGTGTTGCAGTCTAAATTCCAGCAGGCTTCTTTGTAGAAATCACAAGCTGATTCCAAAATTGATGTGGGCGTGCAGAGCCCGGAAACCCAAAACAGTCTGCAAAAGAGGAGTAAAAGCAGAGAACTTTAAAGCCTGCCGTGATGTAAATGGAGATGGGGGCTGTGGGGAGGGTGAACCAGGGAACCGCAGCCCCCTGGGGGGCGGGAATGCACTGACTTACGCCACCCAAGGCCTTGACCCCAGTCCTGGGTGATTTGGGGAAAGATGTGAGCTTCTCCAACCACCTTTTGGGCTGCAGAGCCCCTTTTCAAAACTGTCTGTCCCACTGGGTGCTTCCTGCCTCAAAGCGTCAGGCCTGGAAATGCTCATGAAGGGTGCTTCTTGTCTGCCTCTTTCGTCCCAGGATGAGCCTTGGAGCAGAGCTCTTCATGCCGAGCGGGGGGAGGCTGGGGGTGGGAGACATGACCCGGTGTTGGCAGAGCCCGAAGATCTCTGTCTGGGTGGAGAGCGCTCTGGGGTGGGGGTTTGCCTGCTTGGCTTACAGGAACCAGCTTTTAGAGGCAATTTTTAGTCTCCCCTTGGCCACTTTGTTCTTTTAAGCTCTATCTGTGAGCTGCCCAGGCCACGCCAGGCTCTTCTCCAGGGGTCCACGTTAACCCCATCCCCCTCAGGCTCCTGGCCAGCCTTGGTCAAGCTGCCCTCACCGATGGCCCCGTGGGAGCCAGTGTTGGGCAAACTGAGGAAGAGTGCAGGAGCTCAGGACACCTTGATCTTGGAAAAAATAGCTAATATTTTTGAAGATTTACCAAAGAAAGATCTCCCCCTCGGCTGGCCCAGGGTCAGCCCTGCTGGGCCGTGGCGCACGTGGTGCCTGCAGTCTGCATGGAGCTCACTCAGACCCTGGGAGTCTGGGTTCTCACGGGCTCGAGGGGACGCTGAGGTGCTGCCTGCTGGCCACGCATGTACAGTCGTGGGTCTCTGGCAACGTGGTCAAAGTGCTCCTGGCTACAGCAGTGGCCTCGTGGGGACTTGCTGACACTTACATTCTTGGCCCTGCAGGCCCCCCACAGAGGAGCTCCAGGCTTGAGGCCCAGGTAAGTCTGATGCGCCCTGAGGCTTGAGAACTGCTGGTCTCATGTGAAATTTCACAGGGTCTGAGAGCCGCAGCTGGAGCCAGAAAACGTCACACTCAGCAAAGCACTGTGGGCTGCACCTGCGTGAATTCCTCACTGTTTCCCGTGGGGGGCCCCCCACTGGCCTGGGCTTTGCGCCGAGTGGGCCTGCCTCCTCTCTGTGCCCTGCAACCCTTCTGCAGGGTAGGAGTCCTGGGCAGAGCCTACCACAGCCCAGGCATTGCGCAGAGGTGGGGGGTGGGGTGAGCGCCACAGCTGGGACTTTTTAAAGCTGTGGGCATGACTCAGTGCCAGGTCAGGCCAAGACCCACTGAGTGAGCAGCTGCACTGCAGGCCACTCACAAGCTCCTGGTGAGACAAACGTTTTGATACCGTGTCACGGCTGAGACATCCTGCAGCTGGTGCTGTGGCCACTGCACAGCCCACAGATTCTCCGAGGTGGGGCCTGCCTTGCTGTGTACAGGCAGGGGCCGTGTTCTGACGTATCCGGATGTTCTCCTCAGAACCACAGAAGGTGGGAGCTGCACTGTCCAGCCTAAGAGTAGTTCTTGACCCAGTTCTGGGCGCCGGCGTTGCACCTGGGAAGGGCAGAGGCCGGGCTCCTCGCTGAGGCTCTGCTGTGCTCCTCAGTCCTGGTCAGGGAGCTTCGCTGAGCTCCTAAATTGCTGGTGTTGAGTCGTCCTGGATGTGGCCTGCTCTGGCCATGCCTGTCCCCAGGGCCTTGGGGGAACAAACTAAGGTGCTCTTCAGACCACATCCTGGTAACACGGCAGCCTTCTTGCCAGGTGGCCGTGGAAACGCCTGGGGGCCCTGTGTGGCTGGGGCCAGCACAGCCTGGGGACTCAGGCAGGGACCACCCACGCCAGCTGCCTCCAGAGGCTCGTGGGCTCCTGCTGTGGCCGGAAGGTGACAGGGACAAAAGGACCTGCCAGGCAGCTTGGGCTTCACAAGTGCCCCTGGCAGGGCTAGCCCCTCACCACCCCTCGTGGCCGCCTCCTCTGACTTTCAGGAGGGGCGGTAAATGTGGGCCTGGGGCTCAGCTGAGAATGCTTGCCCACACAGGGACAGGAACCTCCTGGACACCAGCCTTGACTTCCTCCCCTGTGAGGTTTGGAATTTCAGCCTCTGCCGGAATTTTACTGAACATACCCCCTGGTGGCAGCCGACCGGCTCTTCCCGGGTGAGACCCAGCGCTGGGGGAGGCTGCTCCCTGTGGTGCCTGCCCCTCAGCCCAGTGGCTGGGAGCAAAGCAGGACCAAGATCTTCACTGCTGCTGCCTTCAGTCACGTGTGGGACAGGCCTGGGTATCTGGATGAAGGCTGGTATCTGGGCGAAGGCTGGCATCTGTGTGAATCCTGGCATCTGGGTGAAGGCTGGCATGTGTGTGAAGGCTGGCATCTGGGTGAAGGCTGGTGTCTGGGTGAAAGCTGGCATCTGGGTGAAGAGTTGTGTCTGTGTGAAGGCTGGCATCTGGGTGAAGGCTGGCATCTGCATGAAGGCTGGTGTCTGGGTGAAGGCTGGCATCTGGGCAAAGGCTGGCATCTGTGTGAAAGCTGGCATCTGGGTGAAGGCTGGTGTCTGGGCGAAGGCTGGCATCTGCATGAAGGCTGGTATCTGGGTGAAGGTTGGCATCTGGGTGAAGGCTGGCATCTGGGTGAAAGCTGGCATCTGGGTTAAGGCTGGCGTCTTAGTGAAGGCTGGGTGAAAGTTCACAGACCCTGGTGACCCTCTGCAGTCTGGAATAGCTTCTTCCCCGAGATGTGAGAAATCAGTTTGAATGTGGAGTCCCATCCCAAATGTGAAGATTCCTGGAAATATTTATTTTTCATTGCACGGCCTCTGGGAGGAAGAGTTTGTTGCTTCCTAGTAGCCGTCCTGAGGATCCTTTTGTGAGTCTTCCTGTTCTGCCCGTCCACTTGCCTTGGGGATATAGTAGGGTGTTGCTGGCACTAGTGCAGTACCTGGCGTTGGTGCAGTGGCCTGGAATATGGATGTTTCTTTAGCTGTGGCCTTAGCTGCTCTGTCTGCTGGAGCATTTCCTCTGATAATAGAAGCGTGTCCTCTGAAGTGAATAACTGTTACCTCCTTTGGGAGCTGAACAGATTCCAAGAAAGCTCCAGGATCTCAGCGTGATGTTGTGTGGCGACCCCTTAGCTGTTAGCAGCCCCCCTTCTTTCCGTATGCCAGCATGAGCATGGAGGGCAAGGAGCCCATATTCGGAATCATCAGTGTATTGATTCGGAATCAATACATTGATGCCTACGTCTTTCCCAATTGGAGTGCCCAGATTATAGCAATTCGTTCTGCTTTTTGAGCAGAAGTCTGGGGAGGCAAAGCTTTGGCCTCCCTGACTTCTTATTGGCCACCTTTCTTCCTCTCCCATGCACAGAGCTACCCCATCTGTAAACCACTCAGCATCGGGTGGGGCAGGGGCTCATCTCTGAGGTTACGCCTGCTAGAGTAGGTCCGTTCTATGGCTTCCAAATAAGGAGGAATGAGGTGGGGATCTGTTTCTCGGGACATGAAGCCCGACAACAGGGTAGTCAGGCTTAAAACTCACTGCACTTGAAGGTTAACATCTAGGAGGTCAAGCAGAAGGGCCTGGTATTTAAGTAAGTGACCTCCTTTTAGCCATCGGTGTCCTTTTGCCTCTAGGACCCCATGTACTTGCTAGGGAGCGATGACATCTCATTGCTGTGCCCAAGAAAGCTTACTGGCGTCTTCTGCCAATAGAGCGATGGCAGCCACAGCGCTCAAGCATCCTGGCCACCCAGCTGCCACCTGGTCCAGCTGTTTAGAAAACCAAGCCACAGGTCTGGGGCTATTCCTGAGCCTTCGTGTTAGGATACCCAAAGCCGGCCCTTGTTTCCCAGCTACATAGAAATGTTTTTCTAAGTTTCAGAGTCCCAAAGCAGGGGCTGTCCCCAGCTTTTCTTTTAGGAGTAAGAACACCTGTTGGCAAGCTCTGTACCAGTTCAAAGGCTCATGCTCGTTCCCTTCAGAGCTTCCTGAAGCGGCTTTGCTGTGAGTCCAAACCCAGGAATCCAAATCCAGAAGAATCTAGCTGTTCCCAAAAAGGCTCTTACATGTTTCTTAGTCTGAGGGGCTGGAGTGCCAGGATGGTCTCGTTTCACTCTTGGGTTCAAGTCCTTGTCTCAAGAGTGAGCACATATCCCAAATATTTAGCCTTCTGCACAGAGATCTGGGCCTTGTTGGGGGATACCCGATACCTTTGCTTTCCCAGGACAGTAAGGAGCTGGGATGTGTTTCTGTCACAGTCTTCCCTAGCAGGGCTGGGAATTAATAGGGCACCACAAATTGCAAAAGGGACCCATTCCGTGTTTTAGAAATCTTTTTCTTCCATCTCTTTTTCCTGGTATGGACCCATTTAGTTAACTGTAGTGCCCTTAACTCCGTAGGCCAATGCATTGTCAAAGAGACCGGGACTGTCCTGGGGAAGGTCAGTCTACTGTCCTGGGGAAGGTCAGGACTACCCTGGGGAAGGACCATCCAGGTAAGCCGAGCTGCAGCATGAGTGTCTGGGTCCATTCACGCAAAAGCAAACGTACAGTCAGGCGTGGTGGCTCACGCCTGTAATCCCAGCACTTTGGGAGGCTGAGGCAGGCGGATCACCTGAGGTCAGGAGTTTGAGACCAGCCTGGCCAACATGGTGAAACCCCGTCTCTACTAAAAATACAAAAATTAGCTGGGCATGGTGGTGGGTGCCTGTAATCCCAGTTACTCGAGAGGCTGAGGCAGGAGAATTGCTTGAACCCGGGAGGCGGAGGTTGCAGTGAACTGAGATCACGCCATTGCACTCTAGCCTGGGTGATAAGAGAGGAACTCCATTTCTTTTTTTTTTTTTTTGAGATGGAGTCTCGCTCTGCTGCCCAGGCTGGAGTGCAGTGGCCGGATCTCAGCTCACTGCAAGCTCCGCCTCCCGGGTT